>NC_068356.1:129139234-129361734 GCF_020536995.1 Dreissena polymorpha | reverse complement strand
CATCTTCCCGGATTTTCACGCATCAACACGGCAGATTTGAACGTCACAGAAACGTCACAAAAGTGACGTGTTTGCCTCCCAGAAACCCAAGGATGCTCCCTGACAGTCCAGGACCTTCATGAATCGACACGGAGCTACACGACGGTTATACGTTTCACATGCCGTATAACATCTGTGATGAACCGGCATCTGTATTGGACTGCGGCTTAGGGATGCTTTGAAAATTATTCCACTTAAAATCCTATTCAAATTTAATGTCAATGTGTGAATTAATGTAGTTGAGAAACTAGACGGTTTTGCTCTAGAAGCAATACCGTTAGAGTCGCGCTACAAAAAAATCCGACGCAATGCTGGATGTTATGACGGGCGAGCAAAAAGAACTCTATATGCCCCTCACCTCTCTATTAAGCGGGTGCCAAACAACACAACTTTACAGGTCTTACAGTGTTGTCCATTAAATAAAAGAATTCCAGTATACACGATAGCTTTTAGAAGGCCATTCGTTTGACAGGACTGTGTAAACTGGTCAGGTCGGAATATCTCGAATAAAAAGTTCTTTAACACGGTTCACCTCACGTTTAATCCCAATTTGCGGACGAGCTATTGTCAAAGTCACTGTTGTGTACACACACATGAATGACAAGTAAGGATTATTAATAATACACTAAACTTAAACTAAAATTAGTTTTACCAGCGAGTACGCCATTTATATTGGGTCTAAAACCGGTTTAGCGGCTTTTCGCTATTACATTGACCTGTCAAGCCTGAATGCTTCGCGACTTTCGGGTGCGATGTTTCCTTCTATATAAATCAGACGATCATTTTAGTAGAAATTCATAGGCGTGGAGAACGCCGAAGGAGAAGGACGTCGTTAATTTATTCCAACAGGATACCAATTTCGAAACGCGTGGCGGACATAGGAATCAAGGGTTGGAGAGGTAGGCAGAGTTTGTTATTTATTGCCTTATTATCGGCATTAGTAGCCTTGACGAATATTAAGTTTTATAGTGCAATGATGTATTGAATATTGGAATGAAATATTGATCATTAGTCTCTCTGTATTTATGGATTGAGGCATTAAAACGTGCCCTGGTCAATCGATTTGATATATAATGGTGTATGCAATGGAACAAATGTTTGACAAACAATAGACACATTACATTTGCAAATATAACGTTTTTTTGGCCAGCAATTTACCAACGTTATTTTGAAATACATTTCGTTATAAATTTAACTGACTAAAATTGTCTAGTGTTTGCTGCTCATAATGATATGACAAGAAATACTTCGCCTTTGTGTTACTGTATGGTTATTAAAACTACCAATTAAATACTCCGAACTTTTCTATATCCTAATTTGTATTTGATGAAGCGCTCAATTGTAAATACGACATATAAATCATGCACGAGCATCGCAAGCTTTTGTAACTGTTTTGGCGCCATGAAGTTTTTGGATGGATGTTTGTTCAATGTTAATAACAAATCATTCGACTGAAAGAAAAACATTGATAGGCCACGACACATTGAAGCATGCACCCGTTTATATTAAAAGATATGTTCTCATTTTCCTACCAAAACGGGTTTGGCGAAAAATCAATTATTTCACATCCAACGGAACTTCGTGGGTTGAAAATGTTACCGTTGGAATGTCCAGTTCGTATTATAGCTATTATTTGCGTTCTGTACACATCATTTATTATAATAAACTTGAGTAAATACAACGCCGTTAAACTTAATAAAATTGATTAAATGGAAAATAAGGACATTTGCATGGTATTTGAGTTTAGAAAAAGCGGAAACCTACATTGAAAGTCAAATTGATCCGCTCAACAAATAATTATTAAATTACCAGTCGTGTAAGATTGCAAAGATGAAGATAATGTACATGATTCGTGATGTTCATGCTTGGCTAATATGCGTGTGTAAACTACGGTTTAGTTAATTTGGAATGTTTCATAACTGTTCGTTATAGTAATTAATACCGTTGTAACTCGTTTCTGTTTTAACCATAATTGTTATATCTATGGGTTCCTGTATTCCTTGCATTTAACTTTTAAGATGCTGAACAAATATTTGATTTGAGGTGTGGATTGTGAAGATGTCAGAAAAATAAATCATCTAGCCAAAAATGTGATTAGGGCTACTTCAATTTAATACATGCGTCATTTACACACAATTAGCATTACTGCAAATTATTCACTGAAAACACATTCCTTTATAGGATTTAGTTGCATTAGCTCCATAGACTTAAACGATCGTGGTGTTCATTATATCTTGAGTAACAGCTTCACCAAATATAAACGGTAGCACTAGTCTTTACTTCATAAACGTTACACCAAAAAATAAGTTTCCCATATAAATGTTCCGATTAAAAAAATCTTCATATTTTTTACTAGTTTAAAAAAAAATATTTAAAAAAACGCAAAGTCCTCGATTTGGTAAATCTATATATCGTCTCATGACCCCAAATGGTTTGTTAGTATTTGGAACATTAATGCCATCAGCGACTCATCAAGTATTGATTTTCTCAGTGGAATCGTATTGCCTAATCAAAACATGTTTACGAGTTATTTCAGCACAGATTGTTGGGATCTGAGATGCTCAAGACGAGATTTTGTACGTTTTTTCTTCCTATTTTCCCCCAAAACGCATTTTTTTCTTAAAAACTCGATCTAGATAATATAATAAGTGGTAATGCAAATAATAGTCGCATGCTCTTTAGTGAGAGACGTTTAGTATGGTAGGCATACCGGTATACATTATTAACCAGTTATATGTATACAACGAAGCTAAGATTACTTTAAAATGAACTCGTGAATTTATCATATTGTTAAAACACGCCATAAAATAGTTGTATGAACATGAACGGGTTCAGTCATGCAGTCAACGAGTTATAAAATGTATATAATGACCTTTAATCTGTTGCTTTTGCTTGAAAGAAATTCAAAAGTTGGCGTCTATAAATCCCGAAATTGTGATTATAAGTAAAACAATCGAATTGGGTTTATTAATATTTATTATTTTGCATGGTTATATCCAAACATTGGCTATCATGTTTGTGTATTTTGCTTTAGAATGTTTGCACATTTTATACTGAAAAGCCATTTGTTCCAAACTGAGTCACATGCAAAACATTTTTTAATGTTTTTTTATTTATTAAAAGTTGTGATAGGGATCAAATTAAACAATGATGTTTATAAAGTAAAAAAAAAGAAAAAAAGAAAAGCAACCTCGTCTTTATCGCTCCAGCAGAGCTTTCAATTGCGCTCAAGCAATTGTACGCCATATTAATAGCCACGGCAGTTTTTTGAAAGTGGAAAAAAATTAAACACTATGAACAATTTTAAGCAATTATATCGGAAAGCATTTCGCGAATTTGTAAGGTGTTCGTATTGAATTGTACAATGAATTAGCGTCGGACGATTTAGTTGTGTCCCCGATTCGGAGTCCTGTTACAGGGTATGTGTGAATGCAATGAAACGATGATCATTAGTTTAATTTAGATATTTAAACTCAACCATGCAAACAAGCGTGGGAAGAAGGTAGAATTGTCAAAAAATATTTATGATGTGGTAGATCTTCGAGTAAAGACGCACTGACTGGCACGGGACATGTAGTTAAATGAATAACGAGTATGCACCTAAAAGTATTAAGTAAAAGGGCTGAAGACGGTGCGCTTATAATTGACCAATATCATCCTGTCAAATGTTGGTCGCAATAAGTTGTATTTGAGTACAATGTCATTCTATCTTGCGTGTGATTTGTTTTTATATAAACTTACATACGAGAAACAAGCATTGAAAAGCCCCTTTTCAGTATGCTTCGGCTTTAAAGAACAATTAAAACAAATAATAAACCTTTCATGGGCTATCTTCCTTCAAATCCTACATTAACAATATTGTATTTTGATGCATGTGCGTAAATGCGTTATGTTGTACTTTTACTTCGATTCATACTTATAATCATTACATCATTTGTCGAGCGTATTGCAAAAAAAATCTATTTAAAAGTTAATACTAAAGTCGTAAAATCTTTTTTGCAGTTATATTAATATATCTATTTATTATAGACGTATAGCCGAAGAGGATGGGGAGGTTAGGCGAGTCGCTGGGTTCTACCACAGCGTTCCTCGTTCTCGTGTTGGTGACGTTATCACTAGCACAGAACCGTAAGTAACGATTTCACAATGGTACTATCTTAATGAGTTTGATTAAACTGTGCTAAAAAATCCTGTCATTACGACCCAGCTATGTGACCTGTATTTGAGTTCGTCTTTTCATGATGACATTTTGCGAAGTTCAAATCTCAGCATGCAGTCTATTTTTAATGATTGTGCACAATGCATATATCAACAAGACTGTAAACTGCTTTAAACAATCTGGATTATATAGATCTTATTTGTATATTGCCCTTCAATGGTATTAAGTACCCGGTATGCAATAAATACGCGCTGAGATTGGTGTAACTTCATCCGGCTAATTTTGTTCACCCCAACCAAGCTTTTTATGCCCCCGGTAGGGTGGCTTATAGCAGTTGAACTGTCAGTCCGTCTGTCTGTCAGTCTGTGAGTCTGTCCGAAAACGTTAACATTGGCCATAACTTTTGCAATATTGAAGATAGCAACTTGATCTTTGGCATGCATGTGTATCTCATGGAGCTGCACATTTTGAGTGGTCAATGATCAAGGTCAAGTTCATCCTTCAAGTTAAAAAGTAAAAAAACAAACTCCAAGGGAAGTAACAAGCTTTTAAGGGAGATAATTTCTATTTTATATCATTTGGTAGGTACAGATCATTTTCACAAGGGAAGTAATATTTTTAAAGGGATATAATAAAAAAAAATCAAAGCGGCACAGTAGGGGGCATTGTGTTTCTGACAAACACATCTATTGCTAGAGTGTTCATTTGCAAATAAAAGGCATTTATGACAGAAAATCGTGATTTTTTTTAATTAGTAAAGTCGACGCTTTTGGTGGAACATTAAATTGGCATTGTCAACTGGCAGTACCTAAAACTAAAACCACGGACTGTAGATGAGATACGCTCCGTGCTAAAACCTATAACATTTATTTCATCATCTTAACCCTATGAACACATTCGTGTTATTATAAGAAAGTTTTGATTATATTGATGGTTACCTTTATTTTACATGTACTTTTTTAGGACAATTTCTAATGTAAAATATATTTTAGCGACTGGTAGAGTTTGTTAGTTCACAATAAAGTAGCAGTTCTGTTTAGTGGTTTGTGACCTTATATTTATTGAGTTGTTTCCCTTGCCAACGATTTAGACATTTACTTTTGGAAGTATGTGACAACAATCTAAGCGTTGTTTTTTTTGGAGTGAATGCAAGTCGTTATAGTTATCTGTAAAAAAATTATCAACGATATGCATGTGATTTATGTTTTCCAGCGTGTACAAGAAATGACAATCAATTTGGAAACACTTTAAATGTTGCCGTCCTGGAGACAGATTTCAGTAAGTTTTTTGGGTTCAGCGTTTTTTCCCCCTCTATATTTAGTACCCGTTAGAGGTACTTTCCCCTTTGTGGAAAAATTACACAATTCCCAATTGAAGTTGAAGTAATTTCCATTTGAAGTGGAAACAATTCCCAATTGAAGTTAAAATAATTTCCAATTGAAGTTGAAACACTTTCCTAAAGGAAGGTAAGTTGCGTTAATTCGTTCCAATACGGATTATCTGATGTGAACATATAAAATGACCACTGAAAATGTTGAAAACTGAACATTTAAGAAAAAAGTCATGTAAAACAATTACTAAAAATGTGTTTTTGCAATAAATAATCAAGCATTAAATCACACCCATAATGCCCAATCTTGAGCACTTGCTTACACATTTTCCCAATTACTGATATTGTAATAGTGATAATGTGCCAATTGTGAAAAATTATGTTTTTTCGCTAATTTTTCACAATTGGCACAGTACCACTATTTTTCCATTTTGCAAAAATCACTTTAATACATCTCACAGCTGCAAATCACTATATTTAAAGGGTTATTTGAGCAAGACACTTAAAAACACGTGAGAGTATTAAGAAATTTTTTTTTTTAGGTAGTCTAATGAAAAACACTCCCACAAAACAGAACGATAACAATTTCGTATGTCTTCATTGCATTTAAAAGCTTTTTACCGGTGTTCAGTATTGTCTTTAATATAAGTATTAAGTGTAAAAATATATAATGTTCAGTCGTTCACCAAATGCTGAAAAGGTATGAATGTATATTATCAACATGTTTTCGGAACATACAACCAATCAATGATTTTGTTTCAGATCCAAATTTCAATCTCAATGATTATCGTGCCAGACTGCCACTGAATGGAGACTTTATTCAGAGTGGGTTAACCGTGAGCCTGACACAAGGCACTTCTGACCTCAATCCGAACCAGTACTTCACCTTGGAAAGTGTCAACAATGTTGGCATTTACATTAGGCTGACTAATGCACTGGACAGAGATGTATGATACTTTTTTGTAATTGATCCATTTTCAGTAACATTGATAGATGTTTTGAATTTGTATCGTTAATCGGAACTTAATGTGAAATAAAAGAAGAAATCATTTTACAAGCCTTAAATAATAAACAAACTAAAGTTAGGCTTGATATTTTAGAATTAGTAAATTTGCTGAATATGATTGATATCTAATTATGAAATTGGGATCCTATATTAGAACTCAACTTTAGCCATGTGTAAGCACTACAACCTAATGGAAAGGTGTAGTTCCAATTTCTACATGCTGTTGTATTAAATGCTCATTTCTGGAAAATGCACCTTTATGGATGATTTCAGGGGGGTGCAGATGGAATTCCTCCACCAAGGAACTCTGTTACATATGGTCTCACTTGCACGTTTCAGGGAAACCCGGTATGACATTTTGTGAGAACATTCTATTAGAGTATCCCCATTACAAATTTATGTAATGATATGTAAGTTTTAAGTTATGTGCAATAAGACTAAATACTGAATATATTGCCAATCATGTAACAATTTAATTAATATTAATCATGACAAACGTAGATGACTTGGTCAATCATATTGAACATGTTTTTGCTCCTTATGGGAATACAACTGAGGGCCTATTTAAAACACAAAACTACAATATTTAATGCAATTTTATATGCAATGAAAATTATACATAATTGCAATATATACAAACACAGTTTATAGGATCAACAAGGAACTTTTAGATGTCAATGTGCATTTAAAGAAACGGTACAGCAGTTTGAGCCAGTGATTTTAAGCTCGTTTGTTTTCGGAGAGGTATTGTCATAGCCAGCTCGTCGTGTCGTCCGCCCGCATCGTGCTAAAACCTTGACATTTTGCTCTAAAATCAAAGGGCTTCCACCTACAACTTTGAAACTTCATATGTAACTGCACCTTGATGAGTTCTACACACCACACCCATTTTTGGGTCACTAGGTCAAAGGTCATGGTCACCGTGACCTCTAAAAAAATAATCTGACAAGCTTTCATTTAATCAAATCTGCACCCGCAGCCGAGCCTTGGCACCCGTTATGTGATGCTCTTGTTGAAACAATTGTATCTTAAACTAAAAAAATAAAAGCCAAAAATTGACAGCATCAACCAATGCATTAAAAGCTCAGTCAATGATGTTTAAGTATTAAAGTAAATACTGTGTACTTACAGACTCAGTATACCCTGGTGATCACTCTGACAGATGTGAACGACAATGATCCAGTCCTCCTCAATCTACCCACAGTCCAGCAAGTAAATGAGGTAATAATGGGTACTTGAGTACTTCTTTAAGATCTTTTCATAAATTCTTTTGTAGTGCACTTTTGTACATGTAGGTTTTACTGAAATGTGTTTAAAAAACAGCACAAGTTTTCTCAGTTGGTTTTGAGTGGTTAATCAATAAAAAATACTCAGATAAATGATTTATCTGTTAATTGTTTCTTATCTTGCCTTTTTTAAATTTATGATTTTAGCTCATCTATTTTTTGAAAAAAAATTATGAGCTATTGTCATCACCTTGGCGTCGGCGTCGGCGTCCGGTTAAGTTTTGCGTTTAGGTCCACTTTTCTCAGAAAGTATCAATGCTATTGCATTCAAACTTGGTACACTTACTTACTATCATGAGGGGACTGGGCAGGCAAAGTTAGATAACTCTGGCGTGCATTTTGACTGAATTATGTGCCCTTTTTATACTTAGAAAATTGAAAATTTTGGTTAAGTTTTGCGTTTAGGTCCACTTTTTTCAGAAAGTATCAATGCTATTGCATTCAAACTTGGTACACTTACTTACTATCATGAGGGGACTGGGCAGGCAAAGTTAGATAACTCTGGCATGCATTTTGACAGAATTATGTGCCCTTTTTATACTTAGAAAATTGAAAATTTTGATTAAGTTTTGTGTTAAGGTCCATTTTATTCCTTAAGTATCAAAGCTATTGCTTTCATACTTGCAACACTTACTAACTACCGTAAGGGGACTGTGCAGGCAAAGTTATGTAACTCTGACTGGCATTTGGACGGAATTATGGGCCCTTTATACTTAGAAAATTGAAAGTTTGGTTAAGTTTTGTGTTTTGGTCCACTTTACCCCTAAAGTATCATAGATATTGCTTTCATACTTGGAACACTCGCAAACTATCATAAGGGTACAGTAAAAGGACAAGTTGCATAACTCTGGATGTCATTTTTACGGAATTATGGCCCTTTTTTGACTTAGTAACTTTGAATATATGGTTAAATTTTGTGTTTCGATCCACTTTACTTCTACAGTATCAAGGCTATTGCTTTCAAACTTCAAATACTTTCATGCTATCATGAGGTTACTGTACCTGGCAAGTTGAATTTTACCTTGACCTTTGAATGACCTTGACTCTCAAGGTCAAATTATTAAATTTCTCTAAAATTGCCATAACTTCTTTATTTATGATTAGATTTGATTGATACTTTGACAAAACTACTCTTACCTGACATACCACAATAGACTCCACCCAAACCATCGCCCATGCCCCCCCCCAACCCCCCCCCACCACTATTTTTTTTTTTTTTATTTTTTTTTTTTTTTTAAGATCATCTCACAAATGACCACCACACCCTCACACTATACCCCCCCCACCCCACCCCCTCCCCAATTTTTTTTTTAAACGGTTAAAAAACAAAACTATTTATTTTGATTATTTTATGTTTGAAATACCGTCCAACCATCGCACCCAATAATCCCCCCCCCCACCCCCCCTCCCCCCACTTGAATCCCCCCCCCCCCCCCTATTTTTTTTTTTTTTTTTTTTTTTAAGATCATCTCACAAATTACCACCACACCCTCACACTATACTCCCCCACCTCACCCCCCCCCCCCCCAATTTTTTTTTTATGAAACGGTTAAAAAACACAAATATTTATTTTTATTATTTTATGTTTGAAATACCGTCCAACCATCGCACCCAAGAATCCCCCCCCACCCCCCCCCCCCCCCCCCCCCCCCCCCCCCCCCCCCCCGATTTTTTTTTCCTTTTTTTCGCATTTTTGGAAGAAAATGTAATAAATGTCCACACCCCCACACAATGCACCGCTCTTCACTCCACCCCTCCCTCCTTTGTGATTGAAAATGAGAGTCCCTTCACCTTTAAAAAGAAAATAGATGAGCGGTCTGCACCCGCAAGGCGGTGCTCTTGTTATATTTGGAATATGTTTGGATTTGTTCCTGTGATTATGAGTTGTTTCTTTTTCAGTTGACCTATCCTGGATTGACCATTTACACTGTAACAGCCAATGACAAAGACCTTGTGAGCAGTGGAAATGGAAGGGTCACATATTCCATCACCAGTGGGGTATGCACAAATTAAATTAAATATCAATAAGCCTGCACATTGAGTTTGGATAATTTACTTTTCAATAGACATTTGTAACTTTTGACAAATTATTAAATGTAACCGATAATAATTTTAACTTATCATGGCTTCGAAGGAACAAAATTGACCTTTTAAGTCAATTGACTTAAATTGAATGCTTTTTATTTGGGTCTATGTTTTCAGTTATTTACACCATTATAATAAAAAATAAATAAATAATAATTTATGATCGTTAGTTTGTTTTTGTAAAGATATTGACCTTTGTTCAGTGTCAAATCATTACTTATTTCAATATATAAATATAAAAATTTAATTTGCAATAAGTCTTAAATGTTACAGAATGGGATCAACAAGTTCAACATTGACAGTGCTACTGGACGCATCTTTCTCAATGAACAATTGGACTTTGAGACCACATCCTTCTATTCTCTGACCATTAAAGCAGAGGTTGGTTATGTTTGATGCAGACTTAGAAGCTTTCTTATGCTTAATCAATCAATACTTACAAGGTTGTCGTGGTGTAATGGTTACGGTGTCCGCCTAGCAACCGGGAGGTCATGGGTTCGATCCCCACTGTTGTAGTGTTCTTTAGATCTCCTCAAAAGACACAAAGTACTGGTTCTTGGCCCAGGAAAAGGACTCGAGAGCGTTTAAAAAAGCCAGAAGGCTTTTGATGCAATCGAGCTTAAATAAAAAGGTTTAAAATATTTTATTTTTTTTAACTGTAAAAAATGGGTCACTTTGTTTACTTTATTGCTATATTTTCTTAAAATATTGTTGCAGACCTATTGTCTTATAATTACACAAATTGATCATAGCTGTGTCCACGTTTCAGGACAATGGAGCAATTCCTCGATCTAGATCTGCCTTTTTCAACGTCAGTGTGAACGACGGCAATGACAATTCAGCAGCGTTCATTTCCAACAACTGCCAGGTGGATTCCCGAGGATTCTGTGTTGGTGCCGAATATAGCGCCACAATAGTGTCTGGATCCCAGGTATGTCCAGCTTTCCCTTTTGTTCAATGACTTGCTGTGTCTGTTACTTGACCAAAATGAAATCTCTTAAATAGCTAATATTGTTGTAATTCATCAAAACGTCATGAGGCTGATGCTTTATAGTTGGTCTGGTAACCTGAAAATATTTTATTTGTTGTTTGTTATAGATAAGGAATTAAATATTTTAGTGGTTTTTTTATAGGTTGCATTATGAGTTACAGAATAATAAATACATTTATACATTGTTTGTACAAGTGCCTTTCTATCTTCTATACTATTTCTATTGTAACGGTTAAATATTTCTTTATTACAGATTTACATTTTTTATCTGATATGAGAAAAATCATTCAATCATCTCTGCTAAATAAAATTAATCTAATCCTCCCTTCTTAATCATCTGTTCTTAATCCTCCACTCTAAAACAAGGGTGTTTTGTGTTTTTCAGACTGGAAACCTGATTTTAAGCCCATTCAATATTCGAGCCAGGGACAAGGATACCCTAGGTGCCCCAATTGAGTTCTCCATCTTCAGAAGTAGGTCTTTATGGCCATATTAGTTGGCTTTTAAGTCTTTTATGTTTTTACAGACATTCCTTCATAGGTTTTGAACTTTTTGTCTTGCATTTACACTTTTGTGAATGTAAAAGGTTTCAGTTTGTTCTCATATGTTGTCACTTCAATCCAGTTTAATCTTGACTGTATAAACAAAAATTCCATAATTTAAATAAAAATATTTTCATATAGTATAAATAATTATGTTTCATGTGTGCTGCAATTAAATGGATAGTCATAATGTTTTTTGCATCTTGTAGAACAAAACACCCGCGTCATGTCAAAATTGGTCTTATCCCATATGCAGTCAGAGTAGCTTCTTACCAGTGTGTGCCAACACTGTCAACAATGAGACCGTGAAACCTGATGTGACTTTATGGTTGACAGTGTAGCTCCTGAGCCACTGCGCAGGCAGCATATGCATAAGATCCATTTTTTTCATGATGTGGCTTGTATGTTGATTGTAACAAACATATTGCTGACAATTGCAATTATTAAAAACATGGGCCCATCTTCTGTCTGACAGCTAACCCATCGGGCTACGAAGGTTCATTCAGTGTGGGCCCTTCAACACAAGTGTTTGATGGAACGCAGGGAAATGTGTACACAGCCGTTGTGAGTCAGAATGGGATCATCGACAGAAGTAACCTTGCTTCAACAAAGGGCTCCATCACCATTACAGTGGTTGTAAGTGAGATTGTTAGTTTGTAGTTTAAGGAGTCTTTGTTTGCTGCTCATAGCTAAAGATGCTTCCAAAAATCGAATTCTTTTTATGCCACCGGATCGATAGATTGGGAGTATATTGTTTTTGTCCTGTCTGTCGGTCTGTCTGTCATTCTGTCCAAAACTTAAACCTTGGTTAAAGTTTGATAACTTTTGCAATATTGAACATACCAACTTGATATTTACCATGCATGTGTATCTTAAGGAGCTGCTCATTTTGAGTGGTGAAAAGTCAAGGTCAAGGTCATTCTTCAAGGTCAAAGGTCAAATATCATTGTATTTTTCTTTCCTAAAACTTTAACCTTCGTTAAAGTTTTATCATACCTTTTTTAATATTGAACACAGCAGCTTCATATTTGGCATGCATGTGCATCTCGTGGAGCTGCACATTTTGAGTGGTGAAAGGTCAAGGTTAAGGTCATCCATCAAGGTCAAAGGTCAAAAAAATAAATAAATATTTCCATTTCTCCATTCAATCTCTTACTTCTCGTGAAGCTGCACATTTTGAGTGGTGAAAGGTCAAGGTCAACCTTCAAGGTCAAAGGTCAAAATATAAAAAAAATAAATTTTTATAACTTTTAATATTGAACACAGCAACTTCATATTTGGCATGCATGTGTATCTCGTGGAGCTGCACATTTTGAGTGGTGAAATGTCAAGGTCAAGGTCATCCTTCAAGGTCAAAGGTCAACAATTTAAATCTCTTACTTCTTGTGGAGCTGCACATTTTGAGTGGTGAAAGGTCAAGGTCATCCTTCAAGGTCAAAGGTCAAAAAATAAAAAACATTCATTTTCATAACTTTTTATGTCCCCGGATCGAATGATCGGGGGCATATTGTTTTTGGCCTGTCTGTCTGTCATTCCGTCATTCTGTCATTCTGTCCCAAAACTTAAACCTTACAGTAAAGTTTTGCAATAACTTTTGAAGTATTGAACATAGCAACTCGATATTTGGCATGCATGTGTAACTCATGGAGCTGCACATTTTGAGTGGTGAAATGTTTCTGACAAATACATCTCTTGTTCAAATTAATTTTCAATATTCTCATCGCTTATGGATGTCAAAGTTTTAGCCGTTAAACCATTTTGTTAAAAAAACACATTTAATTTTGTGATTTAAAATACTAGCATGTGGAGATGTTTGTTGTTTTGAATGAATAAAATTAATCCTTTAACAAAAGCTGGGCAGAATTTCACAATTTTCTTGGCCAATCTTTGGCTTTTTATGCCCCAGTAGGGTGGCATATAGCAGTTGAACTGTCCATCAGTCAGTATGTCAGTGTGTATGTCAGTCTGTCCGTCCGTCCAAAAAAAAAACTTTAACGTTGGCCATAACTTTTGCATTATTGAAGATAGAAACTTGATATTTGGCATGCATGTGTATCTCATGAAGCTGCACATTTTGAGTGATGGAAGTTCAAGGTCAAGTTCTTCCTTCAAGGTCAAAGGTAAAAAAAAAATAATTAATTTCAAAGCGGCAGAATAGGGGGCATTGTGTTTCTGACGAACACATCTCTTGTATTCTATATAAGTGGACATGCAGATATAAACTTTGTTTGTATACAATTTCTTATTTTTTACATTTTTAAAGTAAGTTTGTATACAGGTGTGTGAAAATGAATTTCTTGTAACTTCTTGTGTATGCAACTTTTACGAAATACCTCTATATTTGTACTAAAAAAATATATTAAACACTTAATACTTATTTCATAGGCCAGAGAAGCGACTGTTCCAAACTACCAGTCCTATGCATATATTGACGTCTTTGTCACCACGGCCAACCAGTTTGCACCAACTCTGTCTCCTGTGTCTGGGACAACGTTCGGCTCCATATCTGAAAACGCCAGATCAGGCGACTTTGTTCGGACGCAGTCGTTCAGTGGAAATTTCTTACAACTGCGCATCAATGACCAAGACTTCGTAAGCATACAATACAAAGAAAACAATGTTACTGAAAGTTCTTTTATTAATGTGTATAATGATGTATCATGAATTATAATTATGTATCCTTCTTTTAAATAGTGTCCTCCTTCCTGTAGATTCAGCAACCCTTATTTTTATAATTATTAAATATTTCTTTAAAACCTGGGTCAATTATCTTTTTTGTGAAAGTTCTGTCACATGGATGTTGTTTATTGGTTCACAAAATGTAAAAAAAAATTTTTTGATAAAACAATTACTTTTGTTAAAATTATGTAGAAATTAAAAAGACAAAAAATACTAATGCAAACTAATTGTGCTAATGCAAATTAATTCTTAATATGGACTTATGAACATTATATTGGTGTTAGAACCTTTTAAAAAGATCGGTTTAACGATATAAAAGATTTTGATATAAATAAACAAGTTTCCTTTTTACATATTAAAATGAACGCTGAACAGATTAATGGAAAAGAATTTAAAATCGGGCTTTCTTGCTTGAACACATAATTGGTCAATTACTAAAAAAATATCTAATTACATGTCATCTTGCATTCATTTTGTATTTAAGACATTATTATCTTACTGGCCAGGACATTGTAAGGCAAAAACATCTGGATGATGGAAGCATATGTCAGTTTGTAAATTGATAGTCAGTTGTGTTTCGGTGTTTTCAGTTCAGCAACGAAGTGTTGAGTTTCAGCAGCTACCAGATTTCTACAAACCAGCCAAGCCAGTTCAGTGTAACCTCGGATGGTTTCATCCAGCTTGCTAGTGCAAATCTAGATTTCGAGACTACCACCATCAACCCGTTTAATCTTGAGGTGGGTGTTAAAGTGTTAGTACTTGCAGTTGCTGCTTGGGACTGGTTTTTTACCTAGCATTTAGGAGTGACGATCATGTTAAAAAACCTATGTTCATCTTTAACAATAGACTGATCCCGGAAAAGCACGAGTTTAGAAAAACCCACTAATCACCCTGGTACAAACAACGCTGGTCCATTATATCAACCAATGATGGATTACTTTAAATAATAAGGGTTGATACGATGTGTGATTTTGAAAGGATTATAAATGGGTCATGTTTATTTGTACCAGCAGATTAGTGGGTTTTTCCAAAAATTTGCTTTTTCTGGGATACATATATTTGACAAATCTTTACATTTCTTTTGATGACTAATTTTTAACATTTCATTAACACTTATTTTCACAATTATATTTTCCTTAACCTTTAAAAACTTGCAACAGATACAATTGTAAAATCATTATAATTGGCAACCTCAGTCTATATACATCTCCAATTAATTTTTTTGGTGAAGAATTGAGATAAAAATGTTCAGTCATTCAGTTTTAAAGATAACAAGTGGACCGTCAATTTTAATATTTCTTAAGTATGCAGTTGAAAAGTTGAAAGTGTATAATTCAGTGCTTAACAAATCCACATGATTGCATAATCCAATCAATTAATGTTCATAACTTTGACAAATTGGACGATTAAGAAATAGATAGTCTGTTCATCTAATAACTTTAATTGTGTGAATATGTCTGCCTGGCTACCTGGAGGTACACGGTTCAAACCCTCTTTGGGACTAGAGATGTATCATCATTCAATAAGTACAAGAATCTAGAGCTATTTCAATACTCCTTAGGCTTTAAAAAAATCAAAGCAACATAAAATGGTTTAAATCAAATAAAATTATGTTGTTTGCAGGTTGTTATCCGGGACAGTGGAGTCAACCCCCGGAGCTCCACTCTGACCCTGACAATCAACGTCATTGATGTCAACGACAACACGCCATTGTTCCCCACCCAGGCTTACCAGGCAACCTTTCCAGAGGGCACATACACCTTCAACCAGTTTACCAACAACCGACCCCGTGACCTTGTTACAGTCTCTGCGACGGACGCTGACATCAGTTCCCAGTTCCGACAGATCACGTACTCTATTGCTGCTGTGAGCGAGAATGCAACAAATTTGTTCACCATCAACCAGAACACTGGTCTTGTGCAGGCTGATGGCACATTTGTGGGTCCCAAGGTTTACACGTTGACAATACAGGCATCAGATGGGGAGAGGTATGATAATGTTGTGGCTGTATTTATGCCCCTGGTAGGGTGGCATATAGCAGTTGAACTGTCCGTCGGTCTGTCTGTCTGTCAGTCTGTGTGTCCGTCCAAAAACTTTAACATTGGCCATAACTTTTGCAATATTGAAGATAGCAACATCTCATGAAGCTACCCATTTTGAGTGGTGAAAGGTCAAGGTCATCCTTCAATGTCAAAAGTAAAAAAAATACACTCCAAGGGAAGTAATAAGCTTTTGAAAGGGAGATGATCTCTAAACCTGCCAAATGATATATTGAAATTTTATTTCAAAGCGGCATAATAAGGGACAGCCGGAATAGCTCAGTTGGGAGAGCATTAGACTGAAGGTGTTTATGCAACAATCATCTAAAGGCCTCCGGTTCAATTCCGGGTTCCGGCACGAACGGAACAGTTCGGCGGCTGAAAATATTGAAGTTGTCGTGGCCGAGTGGTTAAGGCGATGGAACAGAAATCTTTTCAGGTCGGGCTACCATAACCTCGTGAAGAGGCCAGTAGGACCTGTAAATAAACTCTGAAACACACACGGGGCATTGTGTTTCTTACAAACACATCTCTTGTTTTGTTGCTTTTCTGTTATTAAATATAACAGCCACTGAAATTGGTTATAGCAGGTTCTGAATTATTAAATTATAGATCAATATCTACCTTGTATTTTCATGTTTTGTTGTGAATGTTTAAAAGAATGCATTTATAATGATGTTTTGTTTTACCTTATAAATGTAAATATTTATTTACATGAATAACTAATTACATGTGTGTACAGAAAGAATCTATGGTAAAAGGAGAATTGCTAATGCTTGAAAACACATTCAACAATCTTTTCAATTATAACTTAACGTGTTCTTAAATATTAATTGTGTTCTGAAATATTTAGTGCAGCATTTTTTTTAAAGATTTCCCATATTTCATTATATACCCTGTTTTAACTCTTTCAGTGCTGGAACCGAATTTTGAAGGCCTTTGCAAACAGTTTGGATCCAGATGAGACGCCACAAAACGTGGTGTCTTATCAGGATCCAAACTGTTTGCTATTCTGATAGTATTGTTTGAAAAAATCGTAGAAAATGCTAATTTTAGAAATTCTGCAGACAACATTTTAGCAGACGACAAATTTCGCAGCATGCCCTGTTTTAATTGCAGGAGCTCAAGGACTGCCCTGATTGTCACGGTGACGGATGTAGTTGGTCAGTCTGCCCCACAATTCCCTGCATCCACGGTAAACATTGTGGTCAGTGAAGGCTCGTTGTCAGGCGCATCGGTCTACCAGGCTAATGCCGTTGATGAAGACCAACAGTTGCTCTCCTACTCTATGACCCAGATCAACCAAGTGCAACAATTCCCAGATTTCATAATCACCACCAGGTTGGTCTTTAATGCTGTGTGGAATTAAAATGTTTTCCTATAACATGACTCATATTATGCGAAAATAAGCCTTATTTTATTTCTGGCCGGCATAGTTTCTCACTAGCATGTGTCTCGACTTCCATTTTGTAGCCTCATTAGCAGCCAGCATAGTTTCTTACTAGCATGTGTATCGACATCCATTTTATAGCCTCATTAGCGGCCAGCATAGTTTCTTACTAGCATGTGTATCGACATCCATTTTGTAGCCTCATTAGCGGCTAGCATAGCTTCTTACTAGCATGTGTATCGTCATCCATTTTGTAGCCTCATTAGCGGGCAGTGTAGCTCCTTACTAGCATGTGTATCGACATCCATTTTGTAGCCTCATTAGCGGGCAGTGTAGCTCCTTACTAGCATATGTATCGTCATCCATTTTGTAGCCTCATTAGCGGGCAGTGTAGCTCCTTACTAGCATGTGTATCAACATCCATTTTGTAGCCTCATTAACGGGCAGTGTAGCTCCTTACTAGCATGTGTATCGTCATCCATTTTGTAGCCTCATTAGCGGCCAGCATAGCTTCTTACTAGCATGTGTATCGTCATCCATTTTGTAGCCTCATTAGCGGGCAGTGTAGCTTCTTACTAGCATGTGTATCGTCATCCATTTTGTAGCCTCATTAGCGGCCAGCATAGCTCCTTACTAGCATGTGTATCGTCATCCATTTTGTAGCCTCATTAGCGGCCAGCATAGCTCCTTACTAGCATGTGTATCGTCATCCATTTTGTTGCCTCATTAGCGGGCAGTGTGGCTCCTGACCAGCTTCTCTAGATGCACATTGCTAAGACCTATATTTGCATAAAGAGGCTCATATTAAAATAAAGCGATTTTTCTTGCATTGGAGTTAGCTTGAATGCACTATTATCAACATGTTGTCATACTAGTAGGTTTGTATACATTGATTCTAGTTTTTCCTTCTGATGAATTCAATGGATTCAGATTAAAAAATTGCTGTTATGGTCATTTTACTGAAACTTCAGTCTCAACCAAATTTTTAAAAACTTTTTCAGCGGAGAAGTGCAAGTAAGACTGTCTGGCTCACAGGGTGTAAGCACAGGAGTTAAAGTCCTTGACAGAGAGACACGTTCTTCATATGTGTACATCGTCAGAGCTGGTGACACGAGTGGTCAATCTGCGACAATGACGCTGAGTATTACACTCTCTGACATCAATGATAACAACCCATTCTTCACCAATGCACCCTATCTTTTTAGCGTTACTGAGAATGAGAATTCCCCAATCGTTGGCACTGTGACAGTAAGTTGTTGTTTTAGCTGGCGTTGATGTGTGTATTTGAAGAGATTATTACTTTTTTGACATATGTTTTGGAAAAAAAACATTGAAATATTTTATTAAAATGCTGTTTTAAAATGTTATATTTCATGAGAGCGATGCCCATTTACTGAAAAAAATATTTTCACTTCACCGCCTCACTAATTAAAGCATAAAATGAACTAAAGCAACAATCAATAAACATTTATCAATATGTAGTAATTGATATTTTGTATTTGGGTTATAATTACATTTTTATGCCCCCGGATCGAAAGATCAGGGGTATATTGTTTTTGGCCTGTCTGTCATTCATTCATTCATTGTGTGTGTCCCAAATGCATGTATTTATCACGGAGCTAAACATTTTGAGTGAAGAGTCAAGGTCAAAGTCATCCTTCAAGGTCAAAGGTCAAGTATCATTGTATTTTTCTTTCCTAAAACTTTAACCTTCGTTAAAGTTTGGTAATAACTTTTTTAATATTGAAGATAGCAACTTAATATGTGGCATGCATGTGTATCTCATGGAGCTGCATGTTTTAAGTGGTGAACGGTCAAGGTCATCCTTTAAGGTCAAGGGTCAAATTTATGGCTTCAAAGCGGCGCAATAGGGGGCATTGTGTTTCTGACGAACACATCTCTTGTTTTGTGTATGATTTTTAAAATCATTTTTAGGCCACAGACAACGACCAGGCTGGCACAGTAAACTCCCAGATAACCTACAGGCTACCAAACATCAATAACAGGTTTACCATAAATGCCAACACTGGCCAGATTTCAGTGATTGGCTCCTTGGATTATGAAACTCAGAGCCAGTATGCTTTCATTGTTGAGGCTGTAGACTCTGCCTCTGACTCGCGTACCGGCACTGCTTCAGTCAGCATTCGAGTGATTGACATCCAAGATAATGTGCCTCTCTTTGTTGAGACATCTGTCACTGTTACTGTTGCAGAGTCTGCAACCATTGGGACAACTATTGTTCGAGTGACAGTAAGTGATCATTGCTTTTTTTAACATGGGCATTTTGTCTTTTATGAAACTGTTTCTGAATTATGCATAAAACTTTTGGTTAAACATTTCTGATCTTTAATTGAAGGGAGTCATTGCTTTATCACTTTTGGCACAAAATAAAGAACAAACAGACACAAATTAGTATCTAATATGATTTTGGTCTTCCCAATGATGTTTTTTATAACAGTTTTATATACTGTCTATTGTCCTTTATTTGTATACTAGTGTTGGAAAAAATGTATGTTAGTTTTGTTTTTGTTCCTATTGTACAGTGATATATTTATAATCAGCTCTTGAAAGTGAACTAAATTCACTTCACAGGCTCTGGACAGAGACAGTGTATCAAACATCCAATACGTCTTGTCGGGGACAAATAGCCAGGACTTTAGCGTACAGAATTTTAACGGTGTGGCTAATATCATAGTGAGTCGTGCCCTGGACTTTGAGACGAGGCAGACATATAACCTCTTTCTCACCACTCAAGACGGACAGAACAGCAATATTGCTGGCGCGTCTGCATCCATCTTCATTACTGTTCTGGTACGCAAATCATTTTATGGAACTTATGCAAAATTTGTGTTATAACTGTGTTGAAAATAAGAGTTGTTTGAACAAATTGTAAAAATTCACAAAACGTGTTAAGGTTGTGGAGTTAAATTAATGCATTGCAATAACTTTCCTTTGTGTTAAAGAATTCTATAAGATTTTTTTAAAAGGATTTTTTTGATTACATAGTGGTAAAGAAATTGTGAAAATCATTAAATGCATCACCTTTATATCTGCTTTAAATTTGTGTTTGTAAATTTTCTTAAATGAACTCCTACTCCAGAATGTTAATGAATTCTCGCCCGTGCTGACTTTGCCCTCTACCAGTATCAACATTGTGGAAACAATACCGCTTGGCTCTACACTCGCCCAGGTGACTGCAACTGACCTGGACAATCCAACCAATCAGCTGGTGAGTTTTATATGAGGAGACGTGATTTTAAATAATTAACATGATCATGCATTGACAAAGATTTTTTACAAACTGTTTTTGGTATTGTTGGAGTAATTAAGTATTTCTTTTTATCCTTTGTCAACAACAACCACAATTTCAAACCTGATTTTTGGGGACTTAAGTGGAGATGTATGCAAATTTTATTCTATAGAACCAATAAGCCCATAGTGCTAAATTGTATATAATTCCTGTTAAAACCTTAATTACTATTTTTGTTTTGTGTCAATAATCTCGGGTATTGCACTCATTTGTATATACATGTCATTTGAAAATTAATGGTTTCTTTTACTGCTCAGGGTAGTTGTTCTTTTTGACAGCTTTTATTTTAAAATGTGTTATTAAGATTTATGCACTTTAAAAGAAAGTCTATTTACATGAAATCTTTTAAGAGTACAATTTTACTTTGGTTTTCCAGAGTCTTGGTATTACATACAGCATTATCAGCGTTACACCAAATTCGGGAACCAATCTGTTCAGTATCCATCCGGAGAATGGTCGCATTTACCTTGTTGGTTTTCTGCGTGATGATCAAACCAGACCAAACCAGTATACGGTACAGTGTACAATGATTTGTTTTTGATTTTAATCTTAATGATATTTTGTTTATCTTCTGAATAGCAAGTCTCAATTGTTTAGTTTTTAAGAGGCAGTTTTAATTGGCAGTTTTGCTTAATTGCTTTGGTCTGTGATAATAAAAAATTAAATTAAATGTTTTTATAATGGCACTCTGACAATAAAATGTTAACCAGTTGACATGAGGTTGCAGTGACTAGTGGATATGGTGTCAGTCTATTAGAATTCTATGGCGGCAAAAATGGTAAGATATAGTCACACAAAAAATCGGGCTGAAGGTGCAAATCAGCAAAAATAGTTCTTAGAAAACCTCTTGTAGGGAATTATTTTAAAGGAAATTTCTTAAACCGAAAATGGTGTCTTAAGGGGAATGTGTCATTCCTTATAAGCCTTAGCAGACCTCAAAGGGTAATCTGTGACAACACCTTAAGCACATGTATTAAAGCCAGTTTTCCTAAAGCAGAGCTCAAATAGGTTTTAACAAATTTAACATATTAAAAAAACACTTATGTTTATGAACATTTCTACAATGTTTAGAAGGTTTGAAGCATAACACATTAAAAATTCTCCCTTTTCCAGCTAAATATTCAAGCCAGAGACAATGATGTAAATCCAAGGACGGACACTAAAACACTGACAGTGAACATCGTTCGTAACCAGGGTCCCCCAATATTCAGCCAGAGTGGTAACTACTTCCAGACGGTGGATGAGACCCTTGGGGTGTTCAGCAGTGTACTCACTGTAACAGCTACCGACTCCGACTCAAATGTAGGTTTATTTGTTTGTTTCTTGAATGTGACACAACCACAAGTAATTAATTATTGTCATGTACTTGTTAGATATTGGTTGAGTTTTTAGTACTTTAAGAAGGAATTTTGCTAAGCTGATGCCTCAGTTGATGCATAGATGTCATTTTATAAACTATGCTGTTTTTTTCGGAGAAAACCCGAGTTATTGTCATAGCCAGCTCGTTGTCCACCATCTGTGTTGTGCTAAAACCTTGACATTTCTCTCTTAAATCAAAGTGCTTCCACCTACAACTTTGAAACTTCATATGTAGGTGCACCTTGATGAGTTCTACACGCCACACCCATTTTTGGGGTCACTAGGTCAAAGGTCCAGGTCACTGTGACCTCTAAAAAAATAAATAATATTTTCTGAAAATCTTTCTTTTATTCAAAACTGCATCTGCAGCCGAGCGTTGGCACCCGTTATGCGGTGATCTTGTTGTTTTAAAGACTTACTCAATTGTGTGTAAGGCTTGTACATACAAATAATCATAAAATAAAAAACTAAAAAAAACTGTACAAAACATCAGAATTATAACTACACCAGTATCTGGTATTTTACACTTTACTGAGTCTATTTACCAAAATTCAATATATGATTTAATTTACAAAAAAAAGGTTAATAAGCATACATCCAATGCTACTTATCAATTTTTATTGTCACTATTCAACAATAAATTCATGTGACAGACAAACCACCATTTGATAAAAAATAATCTGTGACGTACCACAAACTTCTGTTTTGTAGACTGATCCAGTGAGGTACTCTCTGTCGTTTTCTGACATCGGAGCCTATTTCTTTAGCGTGGATGCCACCAGCGGACTGCTTAGTGTGCGCCAAGCACTCACACTTGATGATGACCTTTCATACACTGTAAGTAACATTGTAATTTGAGGCTTGAGAAGAAAAACAGGGTTTATTTCAGCTGTACTGCAGACTGCAGTTTGATCTCTTAAGGCATTTCCCACCTAAAATTATTAAATATGTTTTTGAAGGCTTCAATTATATAATTCTTGTAATAGGTGAACGATCGAGATTTGATAACTGTGTCTTGTGTTAAAGGTAGAGAAATACATTAATTAAATGATGCATATATTGCATGGATAGAAAATTAGATATTAATCTTTAGTCTTTTAACCTGCCCTGCAGAAAAGAAGTATAGCTGACTGACAAAGATTTCTTTAATATGACAGCCCTCGTCTAGAATTTACCATATTTGTAGTACTATGAAAATAATATGCAAAAGAGTTTGTTTATACATTTTTAGCTCTACTATTATATATGAAATATATATAGTGGAGCTATCCTACTCACCCCGGCATCGGCATGACCGTCTGCATTAGCGTTAGCGTGCAAATGTTAAAGTTTTCGTACTACCCCAATTTTTTTTTTGTCCCTTGACATATTGCTTTCATATTTTGCATACTTGTTAACCAACATGACCCCAACCTATAAACAAGAGCAGACAACTCTATCAAGCATTTGTCATAATAATGGCCCCTTTTCCACTTAGAATATGCAGCAAATGTTAAAGTTTTCGTACTACCCCATTATTTTTCAATGTCCCTCGACATATTGCTTTCATATTTTGCATACTTGTTTACCAACATCACCCCAACCTATAAAGAAGAGCATACAACTCTATCAAGCATTTTGTCATAATTATTGCCCCTTTTATACTTATAATATGCATATTATTGATAAATCTATGTTAAAGTTTGCGTACTACCCCAAATATTTCCTATATCCTTTGACATATTGGTTTTATATGTTGCATACTTGTTAACCAACATGATCCCAACCTATAAACAAGAGCAGACCACTGTATCAAGCATTTTGACATAATTATGGCCCCTTTTACACTAAAACTGAACATTTCGCTTAAATTGACATAACTTCTTTATTAATGATCACATTTTATTATTACTTTGACAAAACAACACTTACCTGAATACCACAATGGTATTTTTATTTATTTTTGAAAGATCGTCTAATAAATGACCACACCCCACATTATACCCCCTCTCAACCCCCCAATTTATTTTAATTTTTTTTTCCTTTTGTTATTTTTGAAAGATCGTCTAATAAATTATTGAATATGAAAAATTTCCCTATGGTGTCTTACGTTATACTGTCAAGCACTCTAATTGTCGAGCGCGCTGTCCTCTGACAGCTCTTGTCAAATTTACATTTTGTATCATTCAATATTCAGGTCCGCATTATTGCAACAGACACAGGTGGTCTATCCTCAACAGCAACTGCCCAGATATCTGTGAATCGTAACCTGAACACCCCTACCTGGTCCCAGACCACATACACCCAGACTATCAATGAGAACTACCCACTGTTCACGTCGATTCTTCGTGTTCAGGCCACCGACTTGGACACGCAGGCCCCGTTCAATACCCTAACCTACACGATTTTCAGCAACAACGCTAACAACTTCTTTACTTTCACAAGCACTGGTGTCCTACAGCTGACTAATACTTTGATTAGCACGTCAGGAAACTTTACAGTAAGTTCATTGTGAAATAAATTTCATATACAAGTTTCCATGATTTGATTACTTAATTTATGTTTATGGTATTCATTATTATATGCACCATATGCATGAATTTCAAAAGAATTTTAGAAATAATTATAGCATAAGTGATTACAGTAGCATCTTTTATTGACATTACAGTGCCTTGTTGGTATTCACAATAAGGATTTAAAGCTATAATGCAGAGAAAACAAAACTTACACTGTCTAGAATGATGTTAAACATTATGTTTAATAATGAAAAAATGAATTGGTCAAGGATAATGACACTGAAATTTCAGTTTTATTTTATGTTTATAACATAACCCATTTCCTCATCAGTTCCAAGTCTCCTTGAGAGACAACGGGCTCCCTCAGCCAAGGTCGGCCATCCAGCAAGCCACAGTGACGATAATAGTCAACCGCAACGCATTCGCTCCCTTGTTCTTCAACTCCACCTACTACACAACCATCCTTGAGAGCGCCCCTGTTGGTACTTCTGTGATGACTGTGTCTGCTCAGGATCAGGACGTAAGTTTTTTTTGTATTTTGACTTCTCTTAAGTGCCAGCGTTTAGAATTTAGACCATTCATATTTTTGCCCCTTAGTAAGAGTGATTGTCCTATGATAGCATATTTTTTGAGGGTATGGTTTCTTAAGGCGTGTGGGAATTGTATGCACTATTTTTGTGTTAACATCAATTTTATTTTTGTAGTTTGTAGCAAACTTTTGGTTATGATGGCCCACCACTCAATTGTGATGTTTACATTTTCGAATTATGTTTTAAATATTATGATTTATTTTGTGAGCTACGTTCAGTCTATTATACATTAAGAAAAAATGCTTTTTGCTATGGCCTTAAATACATGTATATTTAAAATACAGTAGGCACAATTTCTCAAATGCTAACTATTATCATTCTTGAAGCATATTGGTCACACTTTTGTTTTAACATTTTTCAGGCACAGTTTAATCAGCTGGCTTTCCAAATCATTGGGGATGACACGGCGCCGACATATTTCAGCGTGTCTCAAAACATCGGTAACAATCAGGGCAGTTGTGCAGGTTCGATCAAGCCTTACAGCTGGAAACCAGGACAGATACTATGTGAGTTTTACATAAATTTGTGTAAACTGAATATAAAAGCAAGTCAGAATTTGAATGAAGTTTTCGCCTGTCTTTGTGATCAGTATTAATGAATCTATAAAAGGAATCACTTTATAACCTCGTTGAGTAATCCATAAAGGAAAAAAAACATCTACTGAACCCGGTAATTCATATCTGGTCAAATCGGACATGTGACTAAGATGTGGGAAATACAGTTGTGTTAGTATTGGACAATAAGAAATGCAGTCCCAAGCCCAATGTATTTTTGAACCTTAAAATACTATATTTCCAGAATAATATTTTTTCTCAAAGGTACCCTTGTAATAAGATATTAAGTTGTGTTTGGTAATGTAGTCAGCAATAAAACGTCTGCCATGTTTGTTTGTAGGTGAGAGTCATTGCTACTGACAACGGTACACCAGCTCGCAGTGCTGCAGCTGTGGTGATTGTGGATATTCGTCGTAACTTCAATCCCCCGTCCTGGCAACAGAGGAACTATGCTATTGCCGTGCAAGAGACCCAGGCACTAGGTGTGCCTTTCCAGGTGGTGTCTGCCATTGATGGGGACAGTCAGGTATGTGTGAACTGTGTTGCTAGGTGTGAACTGTTGCTAGGTGTGAACTGTTGCTAGGTGTGAACTGTTGCTAGGTGTGAACTGTTGCTAGGTGTGAACTGTTGCTAGGTGTGAACTGTTGCTGGGTGTGAACTGTTGCTGGGTGTGAACTGTTGCTGGGTGTGAACTGTTGCTGGGTGTGAACTGTTGCTGGGTGTGAACTGTTGCTGGGTGTGAACTGTTGCTAGGTGTGAACTGTTGCTAGGTGTGAACTGTTTCTAGGTGTGAACTGTTGCTAGGTGTGAACTGTTGCTAGGTTGGCGCTTAGAAATATGGATATGTAGCCAAATGGAATGTTTATTGGAAAAAGAAACCTCAGAAAATGTAAATATCTGCTTTATTTTAAATTCTTTTCAGAGTATATAAAATTCCAATGAGATTGTTGCTGATAAAATAGATTATCATGATCTTAAATATGTAAAAACAGTTGTTTATTTCATAAATTTTGATTGTGTTGTATTTCTGTTTGTCCAAGATCATTTGTAGTTTATTTAGGGTTTTTTAAATTTTTAATTGATTTACAAGTTTTTGCAGATCAGTTGTAGAAACTTTTTATTTTATTTTTTGGCTTATGAAAACATTAGTTGTTTTTGGAAATAAATATTATTAATATAAAGGTATATATTTAACCAGGTTTTCCGAAGGAAAAAACTGGTTATTTGAATTGAAAAAAGTTTAACGCCTCTGCTGCTCATATGTTATACAATAAAACAAAAAAAGAGAATATTTGTTGGTTTCTTTCAGCCCCCACATAACACTGTGTACTACAGACTGCGAAGTGCAACCTTCAACACTGGGTCTGGTTTGGTTGACGCGCTGGCCTACTTCCAGATGAATTCTGCAAGCTCTGGTCAAATCAGTTTGCGTCAGTCACTGGTCAACGAAGTTGCTCGACCAAGCCAGTATACGGTAATTTGATGTGCTAAAACAGTTAACTTGTTTCCGTAGTTGCATTGGACCTTAAATAAGCATGGCCCACTTTACACTTAACAAAACTAGGCAATTGTTTTAAACTGAAACATTCTAGTAGACAAGAGATCTGATATATTTAATCTGTTTTGCATCAAACCTGCTTTGACAAAAAAATATATGATTAAGTTATTATTTTAGGCGCTACCTTTTTCTGAGAAACCTTTCTGATCCAATTATTATGTCCCCCACCCACTATAGTGGGGGACATATTGTTATTGCCCTTGCCCTGTCTGTTGGTGTGTTTGTTTGCCCCTAAATTCAACATTTGACATAACTTTGGCAATATTGAAGATAGCAACTTCATATTTTGTAGCAACTTCATATTTTGCATGCATGTGTATCTTATGGAGCTGCACATTTTGAGTGGTGAAAAGTCAAGGTCAAGGTCATCCTTCAAGGTCAAAGGTCAAATATATGGGTCAAAATTGCTCATTTAATGTACACTTTTGCAATATTGAAGATGGCAACTTGATATTTAGCATGCATGTGTATCTCGTGGAGCTGCACATTTTGAGTGTTGAAAGGTCAAGGTTATCCTTCAAGGTCAAAGGTCTAATATATGGGTAGTGTTTCACAAACACATCGCTTGTTTTGGTTGACATTAACATGGCTTGTCTTCTATGTACAGCCGATTAATATTTAACAATGTTATGTAGCCCATGTATGCTGCATGATGCTGATATTTGTTGCCATGGTTTTTGCAGCTGACAGTGGAAGCCTATGATGGAGGCACCCCAGTCCTGACTGCCACTGATTTTGCAACGGTTTCAGTTACTGTCCTGCGAAACAACAATCCTCCAGTCTTCTTCAATACACCTTATTCGACAACAATCTCCAGGAATCAAGCTACTGGCCAGAGTATTTATGCAGTCACCGCCTCTGATTTGGATTTCAATGGACCCAATAATTGTAAATGTGTACTTGATTCTTGAATAAGCGATAATGTAATGTATGTGCTCTTGTCAAAACAAGACATGGCAAGTCAGGATATTCTTGTATAACCAGAGCTGCTGTGACATTGTGTTGGAAAAAGCTTTACCTGCAAATCCATCTTTTTATTAAAAAACACCTTTCAATCATTATCAAATTATGCTAATAAATCTTAATTTCAGACATGAAACATTATCATTTCAACATTTCTGAAAGCTTGGTGAAGTGAACTTCTATAATAATTGCTGCAATACTGTAAACAACAACTGACTTTTAACTTCTTTAGGTGTTTGGAGAGGTCCGTTATGAGATAGTTGGATTAAACACGGCACCAAACTACTTTGCGGTTGATGCCGTAACTGGAGTGATCTCCCTTTCACAGAGTGTTGCCCAGGATACAACAACAACTTACACTGTATGTATTGGCATTTGAGACTTTTGATGCTTATATCCAACCAAGAATTACTTTATTATGATGACTGTGACATGTTCTTCAAATGAAAATCCGTTTTGAACAATACAGTTTCGTTTGAATTTACACATTTGCTGCAAATCAGTTGCCTTGCATTATTAAGTAGATATATATTGTGTTTTTCAAATTAATACATTTTAACCAGAAATAAATTCCTATATTAAATAGAATTTAAGTTTCTGCTGTGTAATAACTTAAGTTTTGAAAATATAATTATGCCAAAAATAAAAACAAAACTCTTAGCAATATCATCCTTTGATTTTCAGTTAGTAGTTCAGGCATATGACAGTGGAAGCCCAAGTAGGTACGACACGGAGACAGTTACTATCACAGTGCTGAGAAACACTCAACCTCCCACATTCAGCCAGCAAAACTACCAGATCACCATTTTTGAGACCCAAGTGCTGGGTGTCAACATCATATCTGTCACGGCCACTGATCCGGATAACCTTTTTGTTAGTATCGAGTGACATGGCAAAATAAAACATATTACAGATAATTATGTATTGCTAATTGTATAAACAACTTTAAAACTTCGAGTATTATTATCTCGAAAGTCATGCAACAAAAGCATAGAATCCTTTTTAGTCCCCTACCAGTTTCACCGGAGGGGACTTATGGTTTTGTCTCCGTCCGTCCGTCACACTTTTCTGGATCCTGCGATAACTTAAAAAGTTCATAATATTTTTTCATGAAACTTGAAATATGGATAGATGGTAATATGGACATTATGCACGTCAAAAATTCTGGTTGCTATGGCAACAAATAGACTAGAAATGCTGCTGAAAATGGTGGTTTTCTGGATCCTGCGATAACTTTAAAAGTTCTTAATATTTTTTCATGAAACTTGGAACATGGATAGATGGCAATATGGACATTATGCACGTCATTTAATTTTGTTCCTACGTCAAAAATTCTGGTTGCTATGGCAACAAATAAAAAAAATATTCTGATAATGGTGGAGCCGGTAGGGGACTTTTAATGCTTGGCAATAGTCTTGTTTTATCCATAGAATTATTTTAATGGTAAAGATAGTATTAGTTTATCTCGAAATTAAATATTGATTTACCTTTAAGAATTACTTTAATACTTGTCAATGTCAAACCTTTTTTGATGTGACATATTATGCACTTCTTATACTGAGTTTGTGCCCATTCTATTCATTCAGATTTTTTACTTGTATTGCTTACATGAGCATATAACTGATTTAATTCTACAGGGCAACATTAACAATGTTGAGTACTCGGCCAGTGGAACGCAGAGGGCATTGGAGTATTTTTACCTAAACCCGACAAACGGTGGTATCTCAGTCAAACAGTCTTTGCAGAATGATGTCTCCAGCAGCAATGATCAGTACACAGTAAGAAATTGTAGGGACTTAGTAGAAGAGATTTCCATCTGTTAGATTGGAATTGACATTTCTAAAAAAGAAATCCATGTATTATTGTTAATACTACATGCTCACATTTCTGGTGAGTAATGCACTAGGCAAAGTGTACTGTTGTTAGCACTAAAAAATTGTGTAAATTTTAAATGGATTTTCATTTGCCAAAAGGTGAAAACAAAATAATTAGTTTGTTTAACTTTAATTAGGCATGAGCAAATTCTCTGACTGAAATAATCAGGATCACATGTTAACTATTTTTGATAAAAGAAAAAAAAATCCTCTTGGTGTGTTACATAAGGTATGTTTAGTTTGATAAATAAAAGAAACCTACGGTAATTTAAAAACCTGTTATCGTGCTCTCATATCTAGTTAATGCTGTCTTCAGATGACTGTTTATGCCACGGACTATGGGACCCCTAGGCTTCCAAGCAACACGTTTGCCACAGTAACGATCGATGTGATCCGCAACGACAACTGCCCAGTGTTCCGAAACACACCATATGGAGCCAGTATTTCGCAGAGCATCGCATCTGGAACCAGCGTGTTCAGAGTGAACAGCTACAGATGCTGATACTGTAAGTTGATCAATATGTAAGATGTACTATGGTAAAAAAGGAACTTTATAGAACCCTATGTATTTTATTAGTTTAAATCTTTGAGGTTTTTCATGTATATTTATAGAAACAATAATACGTGATAAAGTGACTCTTAACTGCATTATGTTTACACACAAGTGTTTGTATTGTCTATGAGCAAAATAAACGAGTATATACTTAAGTGATTTTTTCTTCATTGCATAAAGCTGTTTTGATGAAGCCTTTGGTTGTCATTTTGTATGGGTAGAAGAAACAAAAACTGTTTCATCATTAAGAATTTTGTTAAATTTCTGTGTCCTGACATTATTTACAAATATTGCTAAGTCTCAATTTATATAATGTCCCATGGGTAAAGCTTCTGAGTACATAAAACCTTTTAATAACTTACTGTTAAATTTTTTTCAGAATCAGTTTGGAACCTTGAGCTACGCAATTGTTGGTGACAACGAGGCTACTACCTTGTTCTCCATCGACCAGAGTGGTGTGATTCGAACTACGACCAGTCTCTTCTCCAGATCAGAGTCTACCTACACGGTACAGACAAGATAAATACTGAGTTTGACAATCAAGATTCTTACAATGTTAATAGTTTTATGTGTTTTGTCAATGTACATACATTTGAATGACTACCAACAGTTTTCTTCCAAGTTGTAGCCACTACTTTTTGACTGGTATTTACAGGCATATATATGCTGTTGAACAGCATGTTTTGAAAATGACACATTTTAATGAATGCTGTTTGATTATATAAATGCTCATAGAAATTTAGTTAAACAATATTAAAATCTTTTATAACATTGCCAAATCAATATTGATAAAGCTGTGGCAATACACTCTTGGCAGCGTTTTCATCATCTTAGATAAAATGACCAATAATTCTTAATACATTGCAGATACGAGTTCGAGCCTCAGACAGTGGTGTGCCTGTCTGCTCACAATTTGAGGTGGTGGTCTTGACCCTGTCAAGAAATGAGAACACGCCAATCTGGCTACAGCCAACCAGCGCGACAAACTACATTGCGACCATTTCAGTGCTTGAGACTGTCAGCTTCAGTTCTGTCGTCTACAACTTCCAGGCACGAGACAATGATGTGGTAAGACTGCAGTGAATTCTTTTGTGCTATATTTTTGAATGGAAACTTCACTAATGTCAAGAACTATTGCAGAATATGTGTGCTTGTTTTTATATAATAGAATGATGAGAGATATCACTTAAATGTTTCAAAAGAAAAAGAATGTGTTTCTTATGTATACAAAAATAATGTAAGCTGTTTGGTTTTTAGTTGTTTTTCAATGTTAACTGGTTTGTACTGGTTGTATGCAATCCCAGGCGGCACCATTCAACACCTTGAAGTACACTGTGGTTGGAACCAACCCTGCTCCACTGTACTTCAGTGTCGCTGAGACAACGGGTGAGGTCAGGATAAGGTCAGCCCTCTACGCTGATCAGACGCAGTCTCAGTATGTTGTAAGTAGAAGAGCTTTCTAAAAACTTTTTAGTTCTGGAGTTTTTTCTATCACAACAGTATACCCATGTTTACCTTAAAAATGGTACATTAACAGCAAATGAAATTTCTGTTGCTTAATTGATGTTCTGTTACCATTTTTGAAAAATATCACCTCCTAATTGTGTTTGCAGTAGTGTCTTATTATATAATAATGTATTTATTGTTATTATTTTAAATATTTTATTTAATCCCATGAACTTTCCCCTTCAGCTGAATGTTGTTCTGTCAGACCAACCAGGCAGGGTAAATGTCAACACGGCCACTCTGACCATCAATGTTATTCGGAACCAGTTCACTCCACGTTTCTTGGACACACCATACCGCCTGGATATCGTGGAAAACACCAACACAGCTCAGAGCATTTTCCGCGTCACAGCAGTTGATGACGACGCAGTGAACACCTTTGAAAGAGTCTCATACGAGGTCTCTGGAGACAGCAATGCACCGGCTTTTTTCACTGTGAACAGCAACACTGGTGTGATAACGCTCATTCAAAGCCTTGCCAACAACCCAGACACAGTGTACAACCTGAGGATCACAGCGTTTGACAATGGCATTCCTCGCCGTAGCAACAGCACGATTGTTATTATCAATGTTGACCGAAATAGGAACACACCATTCTTCCAGCCGACCACCTATTCAGCCCAGGTGGCTGATAACAGCATAATTGGCTCAGAACTAGTAACGCTTACTGTTAGAGATTCCGACACAGTTGCGCCTTATAGCACAGTGAAATGCTTCTTGCGCACATCAACCTCCAGTCAGTTTTTCTTTATTGATGCTGACACCTGCAAGATCTATGTGTCCAGAAATGTTGCCACTGACGTCAACAGCCCCCAACAGTACACTCTTACTGTTGGTGCTTACGACCTTGGAACTCCCTCAAGGTCAGCCCAAGATGCAACAGTTTTCATCTCCGTAGTACGCAACCAGTTCTCTCCAGACTTTATCAATGATCCTTACAGCGTTACAATAGAGCAGAACAGACTTATCGGAAGCTTGGTTCTCAGAGTATCTGCTACGGATGCTGACACGGTCTCCCCATTCAGAGATGTCACCATGAGACTTATCGGAGATGACAAAGGCTTGGATTACTTCAACTTTGACCCTGCATCTGGTAATATAACAGTGAGGAATGACTTGACCCAAGACACTAGCACGTTTTACCAGCTTCGTCTTGAAGCAAGGGACGGAGGTACGCCAGCTAGAAGTGCTAGTGCGCTAGTGTCTGTAAATGTTCAGAGGAATCTGTTCAATCCGGAATTCATTCAGCTGAACTACAATATCACAATTGACGAGACTCAACAGCTTGGCTCGAACATTCTGCAGATCACTGCTAGAGATCAGGATGTGAGATCACCCCATAATGTCATCACTTACACCATGAGCAATCAGAATGCGCTTGCGGCTCAGTATTTCACTGTCAACTCAGGAACCGGAGAGATTTCTCTCAGGCAGTCCCTGCTGAATGATAACACAGACACTCGCAGGTATACTTTCCAGGTGTCCATCTCAGACAATGGCATACCGGCCCGCTCAGCTCTCAATGTTGCCAATGTTGAAATCAACGTCATTAGAAACACCAATCCTCCATTTTTTATCAACACACCTTATGACAGAGCTATCAACTACACGACCGCCCAAGGAGCACTGATTTTCAGAGCAACTGCCACAGATAATGATATTTCACCCTACAACATAATCACCTATGATTTAATTGGGGATGGCGATGCAACAATATTCTTCAGGATTGATGCCACATCAGGAGAAGTCAGACTGGCACAGTCTATCGCCCAGGAATCCACAGTGATTTACAGAGTAAGAAGCAACTTTTCATTCTTTTTCTAACAAGGTTTGAGTAGACATTATTAACCCAATGAGAAAGAGTTACAAATTAAACTGTAAAACTGAAAATAAATTCATTGTCTTGGAGCACAATCATCATAAAGCTTGCATAAACAAACTTTTACCAATACAGTAAGTTTTTTTAACTGTGGTCAATAATATTGGATAAATTAAATGCTGGCAAAACAATAGGCTAAATAAACTGTTAGCAATACAATGTAATCCATTAACTGTTTGCAATAATAGGTCGCCTTGGTGTAATGGATATGGTGTCCGCCTAGCGACCGGGAGGTCACGGGTTCGATCCCCACCGTGGGAGCGTTCTTAAGATCTCTCCCAAAGACACCAAGTACTGGTTCTAGGCCCAGGAAACGTACTCAAGAGCGTTTATATAAGCCATAGGCTTTCGATGCAATCAAGCTAAAATAAATAGGTTTAAACTAAACTAACTGTTTGCAATCAGATCAACTGTATTATCAACAACAAAAATCCAAATGTTTTAGCTCACAATTCGCGCCCAAGACAACGGCAGCCCTCGTCAGGCTGACACAGAGACGGTGTTTGTAACCATTCAGCGTAACCTGAATGCTCCAGTATTTACTCAAAACGCTTATCAGTCAACAATCCTGGAAACCCAGGCTCCTGGTACAAGTGTCCTTACTGTTCGGGCCAATGATCTTGATATTGTTGTAAGTCTTGTATTTTGGTTATATTAAAAACTATTGATGTGGTATGAAAATCATCATTTTGAATTTAAATGTTAAGATAAAATATTGTAGTGATATATGCATTAAATTTTATATGGTAATTCTCTTATGATATGGTGTGTTTTATGATTGAGTTAAGGATTATGATTAAGTTTAGGATTACTTTAAAATAAATCAAATAATTATAAGTGATCTACTGATGGTATAATCAAAGTAAATCCCATTAAAATTAATTTAGTAAAGACTGCATTTTGTAATGCAATTTGTCTGTACATCCATTATCTTTGTGAAATTCAATTTCAGTCTCCCAATAACGTTGTGCGGTACTTCATCGCAGAGTCTAATACCCGCTTCGACATCGATGAAACCACAGGAGTTATTTACATTAGACAGAATCTTTATGATGAAGTTGCTCCATCTTATACAGTATGTTGGAAATGTTTACCACCTTTATATCATATTGCTTAATTGTATATTGTTTGTTACTATTCTTGTTCTTGTTTTATCGTGTAAGTATCTGTTATCGAACAGCACCTATTATCGGACGTTTAGTTTTGGTTCTGTATGCACATGCGCAAAAGTGCGCATGACGTCACATTGATAAACAAATGGTCGCACATGAAGTCCATGACCTACTTGCCTACTTAGCTTGAAACAAATGCGCCGAAAACAGGTTAAAGGAATGCATTTATTGTTATTTACACCGTTTTATGTGTTTTTTGCTATTACTTTTTGAATGCATTTATCAAAACGTGCATTTACACACCAAAAAGCATATTTCAGTTTGCAATTTTGATTGCAGCAGACGCAGATATTTTCGCCGAGTCCGGGTCACGTTATAGTCATGTGACTTTGTATATACTGGAGTAGTATTTATGAAGTGTCGGCAATAGGTGATGTTTAGATGGGCCGCCATTTTGTTTTGTCTGCTAGAGGTGACAATAATCAGGGAATCATTGTTATGAATTCTTGAAGGTAGTTTGCTGAAAAACTTTACAGATAAATCATTCAATGATTGAACTGTTAGTCATTTGTTAAAACAAAATGTTTTTGTCATTTTAAGTGTTTCAATTTTAATGTAATTTAACGTAATTTCTTAGGTGTTCGATAACTGGTTCGTCCACCATACTTAGTTTTTACACCTTTTTTTAAGGTAAGTAAAATTGATTTTAAGAAGTATAATGTTGATTCGGGTATATCTAGCCAATCATGAGTTGTGTAGCAAGGGATCTTTTCACTGCTACTTTATGACCTTTGTACGGCGGAAATAGCCATATAGTGCAAATTTGAATGTGTTGGTGTTCACAGATAATTAGTTGCTAGTGGTCAGTCAATGAAATGACCAATCATGGGTTTATATTCCAGTGATGAATAAATAATAATGGTCCAATTAATTGACTAAAATTCCTTGGACCGGAAACCTTAGACAAACTAAAAAGGTGTTTTTCCTAGTGGTCAGTTTAGTCTGAATGGACGCCACTGTTGCTGTCTGTATAAAAAACACAACCATTTAAATGAAATGCGCTTCACTCTGGGAAAACAGGGCTTATTGCATGTGCATAAAGCATCCTCCCTAATTAGCCTGTGAAGTTTGCACAGGCAAATTGGGTACAATACTTTGGGCTTGTATGGTGCTTTTTGTTTAAAGGAAGTATATTCTAAACAAAAAAGCAGTCTAAGCTGAAAACGTCCCTGACTGCACGACTAATCTGAAACACTATGCACACACATTAAGCTCCGACATATATGAAAAGATAGTTTCAAAATGTGTATTAACAATGATGCATTGTTCACAGTTCAATGTTCGCGCCAATGACCTTGGCAGTCCCCAATTGACGAGCAACACGGTTCCAGTCACCATTACTGTGATCCGTAACAATTTTGCTCCTGTGTTTATTAACGAGATCTATAGTGCGGACATCACCACTGGCTTCTTCTCGGGCGCCAGCATCATACCAGTCACAGCTACTGATGCGGATCCAAGTGTAAGGAATTACTTGTTACTCTAGGTTTTTAGGAACTTTTCATATTTCATCATAGATGCAGGTGTACAGTTTGTATACGTACCCTAAACAATACAAATGTCTGCAATGAAGGATCACTATAATTGCTATATTGGTTAGTCAATGTTTATGTTTGTATCTTTATGTTGAAACCCTAATGGAAAAGTGATGAGAGAAACAGGTTGTCTGACGTTGATGCCCACTATTATGCATCTTCATGCTTGATCCTTTTATTGACGCTACGAAAAATAATAAATACTTCAACATCTAAATTGTCCAATGTGGCTTGCTTCACAAAGGAGATCCTACTTATTTTGACAAAATTATGAATGCTGATGTGGCCGATTTCTTTCAGGCCCCTTACAACACCGTGAGATACAGCATCATTGGTGACGACATTGCCCCCAGTTTGTTCGCCATCAACCCATCGACTGGCATGATCTCCTACGCCAGCAACTCCAACATCAACCTCGATGGCTCATCACAATACAGGGTATGTGCAGGTTTTTAACAAATACAGATTATAAATTGGGGCAGAAATATTGTGAAGATTTTGAATATGATGACCTATGTTTGGTTTTCAAAAAATTTCATGAGTTAACTTCTCAATGTTTAAGAAAAAAAGTAAATAAATGTGGGTGTATTTCTGCGATACTTTCAAAGTAATTCTATTGATTTTCAGCTTTATGACCCTGTGTTGAAATGTTTTACTGTATAAATGTGATGTTCTTGAATTAAGCCAATTCAAAAATCTGGTTATGCCCCATTTTAAAAAAGGTGTAATTTTTCATTATAGTAATGGATTGAAATAACTTGGTTTACATGTAAACCATCATAATACCATGTGTTATATGTAATACCCATTTCCTTACCTCAAAAGTCTTAATCTTCCTTTAAACAGCTTTTTTACATAAGTGGAATTTGGGGGCAACGGTGCCCTATGGAGTAATGTCTTGTTTATTCTTTAATTATTATACAATGTTTTATTGCTTTGCAATCAGATTGAAACTATTTTTTGTAATCCTAACAGGTCAGGGTCCTTGCTTCTGATGGAGGTTTCCCGCCAGAGACAGACACGACTGTTGTGTACCTTAACATCACCCGTAACCGGTTCTCTCCGGCCTTCCAACCAAACCAGTACAGTACGCTGATCCCAGAATCACAGTCACTGGGCGCAGAAATCCTAAGAGTGACTGCTGGTGATCTTGATACTGCGGTAAGAACGTGGGTCTTTTTGGATGATGAGTTTATTTGAGTCGTGTTTTGGTAAAATTCGGTGTTCTACGTGTGTTCTACGTGTGTACTACGTGTGTACTACGTGTGCATAAAGTGCTGTCCAAGATTAGCATGTGAAGTCTGCCTCAGCTAATCAGAAATGGCACTTTTTCCTTTTTAAGCAAGTCTTTTCTTAAAGAATGTTCAGTTTAGGCGGAAAGTGTCGTAAATTATTAGCCTACTGCACAGACTGTTCTGGGATGACACTTTAAGCATGTGCATTTTGTCCAGTTTTCTCGGAATAAGGCTCCATGGTTTAGGATGCTTTTATTTTATGTTTTCAGTTGTGATTTTTGGTATCACATTGAAGTTTAAAATTGAAATTAAGCATTTTCTGTTTTTGTATGTTCATTTGTTAACTGTGCTTTTCTGCATTTTAAAAATGACATTTTTGTTTGACTTTGTAAATAATTGGTGTATATATTGTTTCATAAAATAAAGTATTTAAAATAGTTAATATTGGCTCAATATATCACAATTTTGTCCAGTATACCATGTTATTTCTGTTGCAGGCTCCTCACAATGTTGTGCAGTATACCCTGGAAGGAAATGCGAGAGCTCTGGAGTACTTCCAAGTGTCTGCTTCATCTGGCATCATTTCCCTTATCAAGCCAGTCTACCAGGACACAAACAACACCAACTATGTGGTGAGACTTTGTGGCAGGATTTTTATGTCCCCCACCACTATAGTGGGGGACATATTGTTTTTGCCCTGTCTGTTGGTCTGTTGGTTTGTTTGCCCAAACTTTTACATTTTGCAATAACTTTTGCTATATTGAAGATAGCATCTTCATATTTGGCAGGCATGTGTATCTCGTGAAGCTGCACATTTTGAGTGGTGAAAGGTCAAGGTCATCGTTCAAGGTCAAAGGTAAAAAAAACTAAATCAAAGCGGCGCAGAAGGGGACATAGTGTTTCTGACAAACACATTTCTTGTTTTAAACTTTTCCCACTTAGAAGCAAGTGAAAATAGCTATGTGCAAACAGCAGTAACTTGCAGTCTGTTCAGGTTTTATGCTGTTTGCTGCTCATCAGTATCTAATGGTATCTTACTTGAATCCAGTAAGAAAGGTTTTAACCTTTTTCCACTTTGATACGTATTTTGACACATTTGTAGGCCCATAGAAAGTTAAATTTTATAAAATACCTTTCTTACTAGATTCAAGTTTTAAAGGCTTAATTTTCAACCCTAAGATACTGATGAGCAGCAAACAGCATAAAACTTGAACAAACTGCGAAATACTCGCAGGCTGTTCTGGTTTTATGCTGTTTTCACGTTGCTTCATATGGGGGAAAGGGTTAAATTAAATATAACTTTCAAAGGAAATTCGAATGGGTGAAAAAACATATCTAAGTGGTTAAAGTTTAAATCCACAAAGAGGGGTTATGTTTTAGTCTCTCTGTCAGTTTGTCTGTCTCTGTGTGTCTGCATAAGTTCAAGGAACAAACTATTTTTTCCAGCTATTAAATTAAAACTTTTAATGTGTTATCACCATGAAGTGTAGATGTTAAAGACAGTTTTTATGACTAATTATCCACACATTCAAGAGGTATGTGTGCTCGAACATAGCTCTCATAGGACTGAGGTGGCAAATAGTAAGCTTTGTGACACAGCCATAGCTCTCATAGGACTGAGGTGGAAAATAGTAAGCTTTGTGACACAGCCATAGCTCTCAAAGGACTGAGGTGGCAAATAGTAAGCTTTGTGACACAGCCATAGCTCTCATAGGACTGAGGTGGCAAATAGTAAGCTTTATGACACAGCCATAGCTCTCACAGGACTGAGGTGGCAAATAGTAAGCTTTGTGACACAGCCATAGCTCTCATAGGACTGAGGTGGCAAATAGTAAGCTTTATGACACAGCCATAGCTCTCATAGGACTGAGGTGGCAAATAGTAAGCTTTGTGACACAGCCATAGCTCTCATAGGACTGAGGTGGCAAATAGTAAGCTTTATGACACAGCCATAGCTCTCATAGGACTGAGGTGGCAAATAGTAAGCTTTGTGACACAGCCATAGCTCTCATAGGACTGAGGTGGCAAATAGTAAGCTTTGTGACACAGCCATAGCTCTCATAGGACTGAGATGGCAAATAGTAAGCTTTGTGACACAGCCATAGCTCTCATAGGACCAAGGTGGCAAATAGTAAGCTTTGTGACACAGCCATAGCTCTCATAGGACTGAGGTGGCAAATAGTAAGCTTTGTGACACAGCCATAGCTCTCATAGGACTGAGGTGGCAAATAGTAAGCTTTGTGACACAGCCATAGCTCTCATAGGACCGAGATGGCAAATAGTAAGCTTTGTGACACAGCCATAGCTCTCATAGGACTGAGGTAGCAAATAGTAAGCTTTGTGACACACCTATAATTGTTAACTCATTGCTTGTTAGTTGATCCTTAAATTCAAATAAGTTTATTTTAATTAAGTTTATGCGTCATAATTTGTTTTGTCTTTTGGTAGTAGATAAATTGATGCTGTACTTTTTAATTTTTTAATTGTATTGGTTAAGGTCAAAATTGTCTAGTTATATGAATGTTTGTTTTTGTTTATACTAGTTGACGATCACTGTTCGCGACCTTGGTTCCCCATCCCGGGCTGGTACCAACACAGCAACAGCAATTATAAGTGTATACAGGAACCAGTTTGCACCAGTTTTCATTCAAAGCCCATACCAGGCAACCATTGGGAAGAACATTGCTGCTGATGCCTCTATTTCCCGATTCACGGTCTCTGATGCAGACACACAGGTAATGATAATGTTTCATGTCCTCCTTTATTATTTTTAAAATTTGGGTGTTCCTGACTGCATTAAGCAAATTTCTAAATTACGAATAGAGTTTAGTTGTAAAATAAAAAATAACATAGCATATACAGTTTATTAATCCTTGACAGTAATTTTTTACCAAATGTTTGATATATTATTAGATGTTGTAGAATTTTCTTATCTACATAGTTTGAAAATTTCAGATATGACATTTACTTTTCATTGGTAAAAACATCTTTTGTTTCCTAGTTTAGCTGCTAAAAACACAAATCAACCATCATGCCCTTTATGTCTCAAAACTGATTGATTTGCCACATCAGTGTTTCATATAAATCTTGTATGATTTTTGTAGACCCCATTCAATCTGGTTACCGTGTCAGCAATCGGAGATGACCTTGCACCGACTTACTTCTACTTGGAGCAAGTGACCACAAATGTGTACAACGTTCGTGTGAGAAATGTGAATGACCTTGCAACTGATTTAAGAACCAGTTACCAGGTAAGAAATAGTACAAGAGCATATTTAATTAGTTAAAAGTCCTTTTATGTTTGCCTGTTATTCTTATATAAAAATGCCACTTAGTAAAGTTGCTAGAAACAAAACTAATTGACTGTCAGCCGTCTATAAAACACATTTATTCTTATAATGTTTATGCTGAAAACCATATAAATATAAGTTATCCCTTTTCTATGGCAGCTGAGATTGCAAGCTCAAGACGGTGGAAATTTGGCTGGGTTCGGTTTCGGCAGTTTGACTGCCACCACAATTCTGACGGTCAATGTAAACCGAAACATCTTCCCTCCAGAATTCTCAAACATTTTCAACATCCAAGTCAGCATCTCCGCTAACACCTTCCCCGGATCCTTCATTGTGGACCTGAACGCTACTGACAATGATGTGACGGTAAGCTGCCAGTTGTTAGAAATTTTTAAGTCATTTTTAAATAAAGGTTATGTAATTTGAATTAAATGTTCTTATGGTAAATGTAAAGCTTTTAGGTTAGATATAAGGTTTTATTTGGCTGCTTAAGCAGGTAAACAGTTATATAAAGTATTTGTTAAGTCTTTTTTAACTTCTCAAACTTTAGACAAGTAACAATTGAAACACTATTAAACCATACAACTGATTATTAGCGAGGCTGTTTTCGGGGAAAACCCGAGGTATTGTCATTGCCTGCTCATTGTCAGCCATCTGCTGGCGTCGTGCTAAAACCTTTACATTGGCTCTAAAATCGAAGTGCTTCCACCTACAACTTTGAAACTTCATATGTAGATGCACCACCTTAATGAGTTCTACACGCCACACCCATTTTGGGTCACTAGGTCAAAGGTCAAGGTCAATGTGACCTCAAAAAAAAAATAAAAAAATTCTGACAAGCTTTCGCAGCCGAGTGTGGCACCTGTTATGTGGTGCTCTTGTGTTTTAGTTATTTTAGTCTTGGAATTCAGAACTTGTAGAAAGCTAAATTATGTGTAGATCTAAGTATTGCCTAATTTGTAACATTAATGTGTTGTGCACGACTAAAATTGTATGCACTTCCAACGTTATGTGCTTTTACTTTCAGTCTCCAGAGAATACGGTTCGCTTTGAGATTGTGGGTGACAATACTGCACCAGACTACTTCTACATCAATCCAGTGAATGGCAGAATCTCTCTACTCAACTCTGTACTGAATACATTTACCAGTAACTACAGGGTGAGTAAAAAGCATTTTGCATGCCAATGCTTTCTGCTTTTACGTCATTGTATGAAAATAAAACATTTTATAAGCTTGTTGAACAATTATTAAGTGACGTGATGATGATCGTTCTGATTTGCATTTTTAAAGGGGCCATTTCAGGTTTTGGTTAATTGACAAAATTAAAAAAAATATTGTTTCAGATTCGCAAATTTGCGTTGTAGTTATGATATTTGTGAGGAAACAGTAATACTGAACATTAACCATGCTCTAAAATTTCCATTATATGCATCTTTTGACGATTGATAAACCTGAAAATTATTGTTGTTGTTGTTATATTTTGTGATACTACAAGGATTGCTTATATAAGGTATAAAATACATTACTCATTGTATGAGCACAGATGGTTTGAGCCCAGTTGAGTGTTACCTTTTTTTAGCTCCTCTATTTTTTGAAAAAATATTATGAGCTATTGTCATCACCTTGGCGTCGGCGTCTGCGTCAGCGTCGGCGTTGGCGTCCGGTTAAGTTTTGCGTTTAGATCCACTTTTCTCAGAAAGTATCAATGCTATTGCATTCAAACTTTGTACACTTACTTACTATCATGAGGGGACTGGGCAGGCAAAGTTAGATAACTCTGGCATGCATTTTGACAGAATTATGTGCCCTTTTTATACTTAGAAAATTGAAAATTTTGGTAAAGTTTTGTGTTTAGGTCCATTTTATTCCTTAAGTATCAAAGCTATTGCTTTCATACTTGCAACATTTACTAACTATCATAAGTGGACTGTGCAGGCAAAGTAATGTAACTCTGGCATTTTGACAGAATTATGTGCCTTTTTTATACTTAGAAAATTGAAAATTTGGTTAAGTGTTTTGTTTAGGTCCACTTTATTCCTACAGTATCAAAGCTATTGCTTTCATACTTGCAACACTTATTAAGTATCATAAGGGGACTGTGCAGGCAAAGTTATGTAACTCTGACTGTCATTTGGACGGAATTATGGGCCCTTTATACTTAGAAAATTGAAAATATTGTTAAGTTTTGTGTTTTGGTCCACTTTACCCCTAAACTATCATAGATATTGCTTTCATACTTGGAACACTCGCAAACTATCATAAGGGTACAGTAAAAGGACAAGTTGCATAACTCTGGTTGTCATTTTTACGGAATTATGGCCCTTTTTTGACTTAGTAACTTTGAATATATGGTTAAACTTTGTGTTTCGATCCACTTTACTTCTACAGTATCAAGGCTATTGCTTTCAAACTTCAAATACTTTCATGCTATCATGAGGTTACTGTACCTGGCAAGTTGAATTTTACCTTGACCTTTGAATGACCTTGACTCTCAAGGTCAAATTATTAAATTTTGCTAAAAATGCAATAACTTCTTTGTTTATGATTAGATTTGATTGATTGATTTAAATAGACTCCATCCAAACCATCCCCCGTGCCCTCCCCCCGGAATCCCCCCCCCCCCCCCCCCCCCCCCCCCCCCCCCCCCCCCCGATTTTTTTAAGATCATCTCACTAATGACTAGGGCTGTCACGCTACGCCGTGAGCGTACCGCGGTATATCGTGGTACGGCAACACTGTATCGCAGTACGTACCGCGATATTTTACAGAATATGTATCTGTGAAGAAAACAGCAGAATAACAAGTTTTACAAACTTTATTAAACTCAATAATCAGAAAACACTGGTATCATAGTATGACTAGAAACTGTTAAAGAAACTGTAATAAACTTGATAAAAGTAGTCATTGTTATTGTTGGCGACTTTTTCTAAAATATCCGCCATGTTGTTTACAAAAGCTGTGACTACGATCTGTGTAAATCGAACGCTTCAAGGGCATGTTCAAAATGCGGAGTCAGCGGGCCCAGTTTTGAAAATCCGTAGCGTTCTGACTCTTCCTCGACTTATTCAGAATCTTAAGATAACATGATTCGGAAGTGCCATGCTTTGAACGATCGATATACTAAAGAAAGAAAATAAGAAGTAGAATAAACATCTTTTGGATAATTATGAACTTATTTGCAAAGGAAATCTGTCCCTAATTATAATAAAGGTACGGACCCATACATCGCCATATTTAAACGTGAAAGTTAAACATCTACAAGTGGAAGCGCTTGCTTGACCTGGATATTAACGGATTACTTATTTAGCCCTTTTGAATCGCTTCTACATTTTTTTTTAGATTTTTTTTAAGATCATCTCACAAATGACCACCACACCCTCACACTATACTATACCCCCCACCCTATACTATACCCCCCACCCCACCCCCCAATTTTTTTTTTTGGAAATGGTTAAAAAACACAAATATTTATTTTTATTATTTTATGTTTGAAATACCGTCCAACCATCGCACCCAAGAATACCCCCCCCACCCCCCCCCTCCCCCCCCCCCCCCCCGAATTCCCCCTCCCCCCTAATTTTTTTTTTTTTTTTTTAAGATCATCTCACAAATGACCACCACACCCTCACACTATACCCCCCCCCCCCACCCCACCGCCCCAAATTATTATTTTTTTTGAAATGGTTAAAAACACCAATATTTATTTTTATTATTTTATGTTTGAAATACCGTCCTTCCTGCCATCGCACCCAAGAATCTTTTGGAAGATAATGTAATAAATGTCCACGCCCCCACACTATACACCCCTCTTCACTCCACCCCTCCCTCCTTTGTGATTGAAAATGAGAGTCCCTTCACCTTTAAAAAGAAAATAGATGAGCGGTCTGCGCCCACAAGGCGGTGCTCTTGTTCTTTAATTGTATTCTTTTTTTTTTACTACAGCTTTTTAGATCCAATGTTAACATTTATCAATATAAAGTATTTAATCACAGACTTCAGTACATGCCGAGATCTGTGAAAAGGCCCCTTTAGGATTGGAGTGCAAACATGTTGTTTACAACATCCTCTGAAAGTTAAATTTTCTTTTGCTGTCTAATTATTAGAGACAATTCCAAACAAGCATACATTTTAATACGTATGAATATACTTTGTTACAAACGGTTATCATGTAGAATGACTGAAACAGTCTTCATGTGTTTATTTTAGACAAATTAGTAACATTGCAGTTGTTAAATTACAAGATTTTTTACAAACTTGTTTGTCAATTAGATTCAAGTTCGGGCCTATGACGGCGGCTTCCCCACTCTGGCAGATACAACGTTTGTTGATGTGAACGTGATTAGAGTCACAGAGGTCCTCAGTTTCTTCACAACAAATTATAGAGAAACAATCCAAGAAAATCTGCAAGTCGGACAGTCAGTCATTGACGTATCAGCACAACCGCAGGTAGGTGTATGTATGGGAGTTTTAAAGTTACTCACATGTTTGCCTCAAATAGTATAATCGGCAGTCAGTTTCGAGAACAAATGGATTCTTAAGAAGTGTATATAGTGCTCTAAATTATTTTGAGCAGAAATGGATATTGTTTAAACAATTTTCAAGTAAATGCATATTATGTATTATGAAGCAAAAAAAATGTTATAATTTGTGACATTTATTTGTATTTGTTTTATATGTAGTAAATAAAGGTATCTAAATAAGACATTTACCGTAATAAGTCTATATTTTAGGGGACTTAAAGATAATTATATTTTTTCATGTCCGAAAACTTAGATACGAAAAATATTCACAAAATGCAGGTGTCCGAAAATTTAGAGTCGAAAAATTGAATTTTCTGAAAATAGCGTCGATTGTATCAACAACTACCGGTAAAAGCACGTGCTTGTAAATACCACACCGTATAGTATATATTACATCTATAATGTTTGCACTGCATTTGAAATAATTTTAAATGCTTAATTTATTATACAGAAAGTTTATACAAGGTTTAACTTGGACCAACGAGTTCAATGGTGAGCATGTGATGTACAGATACTCTCTAATTAACGCAATAAAAAATGCAAACTATGAATTCTTTGTTTGTTCATTTCCGATAGTTGTTGTCTAACACCTTCCATTGTTTGTAAAACTTGCAATAGGGTGCATCACACTTTGGAGGGTTTAGTATTTGTATGCCCCCGGATCGAAAGATCGGGGGTATATTGTTTTTGGCCTGTCTGTCCGTCATTCTGTCATTCTGTCATCAAAACTTTAACCTTACATTAAAGTTTTGCAATAACTTTTGAAATATTGAACATAGCAACTTGATATTTGGCATGCTTGTGTATCTCATTGAGCTGCACATTTTGAGTGGTGAAAGGTCAAGGTCAAGGTCAAAGGTAAAAAAGCAAAAAAAACTTGAACCTTATATTAAAGTTTTGCAATAACTTTTGAAATATTCAAGATAGCAATTTGATATTTGGCATGCATGTGTATCTCATGGAGCTGCACATTTTGAGTTGTGAAAGGTCAAGGTCGAGGATTTCAAGGTCAAAAGTAAAAAAGAAAAAGAAAAAAAAAGCGGCGCATAAGGGGGCATTGTGTTTCTGACAAACACATCTCTTGTTCAGTTATCTTACTGAGAAGGGGCATTGGGGCGAAACCATTGTTTAATAACGGTTTACAAGGTTATTTACCCAATGACGCAAATGTAATGGTCCTTTACCCTCAGGCATGCATCTGCCAGATTTTTAATACGTTAACCCGGTTGTACAACCAAATGATCTTAAGTGTAATAAGATAACAAAAAATTTAGTAAATTTAGCCCTGTAAAATATACTGTCCAAAAACTTAAGTCATTAATTATGGACGAAAACCTGTATGTCCGAAAATTAAGGGTCACGTAAATTAATTATTTTTGCTAAAAAAACGGGTGTCCGAAAACATAAAGTAATTACGGTGTAACCTGTTAAAAGTCTACTCTCTTTTATTTCAGCCCGACATCACGTACGACCTTGTTGGGTTCAGTGATGGGCCAGACTACTTCAACATCTCAGCCACATTGGGACGCATTTTTGTACGGTCTGACCTGCGTCTGGACAGGAACAAGAAGACTTTACACACGGTTGGTTGATAGTTCACAAATTTGTTGATCAAATATGTATCAAATGAATATATATGTCTTGTTCTGTGAAAATTGGGCAAAATGCATGTGCGTAAAGTGTGGTGCCAGATTAGCCTGTGCAGTCCGCAAAAATCTAGTTTAAGCGGAAAGTGTCGTCCCTGATTAGCCTGGAACGACACTTTACGAACATGCATTATGCCCAGTTTTCTCAGAACAAGACACATATCTGTTAAATCTTTTTAAACAGAAATGGTAATTTTTGTTTATTTTATAAAAGAAAAATGTTTAACACATTCTTTTAGAAACATTTTTATATTAAATTTAGTTGATGGGTTTATTTATTATCATTTTGGTTCTTGATAGAGAATGTTTATATTCCAAGTATAAGCTTTTAATTCCTAGTTAGTTTTATCAAAAGAGTTAAAGTAAGTCTTGAAAGAAATTGTATGCTCAATTGAATTCCAGTTGCCATTTACTAATCATTGCAAATGTTTTTAACCAGGTTTTCCGAAGGAAAAAACTGGTTATTAGATTGGCGAATGCGGGCGGGCTGGCTGGCTGGCTGGCTGGCGGGCTGGCTGGCGGGCTGGCGGGCTGGCGGAATAAGCTTGTCCGGGCCATAACTATGTCGTTCATTGTCAGATTTTAAAATCATTTGGCACATTTGTTCACCATCATTGGACGGTGTGTCGCGCGAAATAATTACGTCGATATCTCCAAGGTCAAGGTCACACTTTGAGTTCAAAGGTCAAAAATGGCCATAAATGAGCTTGTCCGAGCCATAACTATGTCGTTCATCGTCAGATTTTAAAATCATTTGGCACATTTGTTCACCATCATTGGACGGTGTGTCGCGCGAAATAATTACGTCGATATCTCCAAGGTCAAGGTCACACTTTGAGTTCAAAGGTCAAAAATGGCCATAAATGAGCTTGTCCTGGCCATAACTATGTCATTCATTGTGAGATTTTAAAATCATTTGGCACATTTGTTCACCATCATGGGACGGTGTGTCCCACGAAAGAATCACGTCAATATCTCCCAATGTCAAGGTCGCCACGACTAAAAATAGATTTAAAAAAAAAAAAAAATTACAAAGGGGGTTAATTTTTTTTTGGTTATTTCAAAAGTTCAGTTTGAGTTTTCTCCCTTTATCAGATTTTTTTTTCACAATGAAAACCTGGTTTTGTGACAATTTTGTCCCTTGTTTATTTAACAAATGCCACCATATGGCAGTGGACCTTTAAGATATTTAAATAAATAACTATTTAAGATACAATGTGATTCTGTAGATCAATGTGCATTGCCCATATCTTTCTTTTACAAAGACTTGTGAAAGGTCCTGAAAATGAAAATAAGTACAATTACTGAACTTAAGAAATCATGTTATACTGGCGCAAAATATTAATGTGTCGTCAAACATTGGAATTGAGATTGGTCTTACAATGTTTAATGAGACTGACTTCCAGTTTCCATTAATTTACCAGTAGACAGAAATGTACAGCCATATCTATGAGATTCTTGTCAAAGGGATAACAGTAAATTGACTAGATTATGCTGCCATATGCCTGCGTTTACCACTTCACATTTTAAAAACATAAATACATGATTGTTCAATTCAATAAATGATCAACTCAAATTAAAAAACAACAACTATATTTCTTTGTGCAGTTGTTGGTTCGTGCGACAAAGGCGTTCAGCTCGGGTGTGCAGTCTGCCAGTGCCACGGTAACAGTCACCGTGCTGAGGAATCTGAATGCCCCATTCTTTGACCGCCAGCTCTATGACGTCACTGTACCAGAGGCCTTGCCCATTGGAAACAGTATTGTACAACTGACTGCCAGTGACAATGATGCCTTTGTGAGTATTGTTTTCACTAAAATTATTGTAGTTTATTGTGAGTTGCACTTTGTATTCTTTATTTGTTAGTTTTTATGTAAAAAGTAATTATGAAATACATAGTGCTGTTAAAAATTTACTAGATAAAACATCTCAAAATTTCAATTAACCATGTGTTTATTTATTGCTTAATCACCCATTTTGAATAATTAAATGTAATACAACCAATCCAACCTTAATCACCATCTCTATCCATAGGATGTCCTGAGCTTCCAGATTGCCAACCTGTCTATATTTGGTACGCCATTTGATGTGTTCTATCTGGGTCCCAGCTCTGGCCTCATATCTCTACGCAGGGTTCTCACTGATACGGGCATCAATCAGTACCAGGTGAGCTGTAGTGGAATACTTGTTGAATTTAATGTGGTAACCTGCTTGCCAGCAAGTGTAAATCCATCACATTTTATACACTGGCATGGATCTGCTAGGATACCTTTGGATTCTTATAAATTATCTTAAAACTTGTTTAGTCATAAAATAAGTTTGTTCAAATATTGGTTCTGTTAAACATCTGTTTGTTCATGAAAACTTTGATTTAAGAATTCATTCTTCAGAATGTAGTAAACTGCATATTTTTAAATACACTGTCCACATTATTTTTTCATGTGTATTACAGGATATACATTGAAATTCATGCATCACTGTAAGGTTTCACCCCAACAAGTTTCTAATAATTGACCATTATCATTGTTGTATTTCCAGTTTTTGGTGTTGGCGTCTGACCAGTCAAGTCCGGCTAAAACCGGTACAGCCACTGTGCGAGTGACAGTTATCCGTAGCACGCAGCCTCCGATCTTCGTAAACAACGCCCCGTACAGCACGGGAATCAACGTGGGATCTGCAGTAGGAACGACAATCTATACACAAGCCAGGGCCGTTGATAATGACCTGGTGGTAAGTTGCCTTTGTTAGACATTGATTGATATGTTCTATAAAATTTAATTAGTGTATGTACAAGCCACTTTCTCCAATTGATTTTTAGCTACATGCTGAAGTGAAATACAAAAATTAAATTTCTAAGTTTGAACGTATTTAGATTTGTTGTGATGTTTTGATGCTATTCAAAATGTTGTAAAAAACTAGATCTCTAATACCAAGTCTACAAAAAATTGATTTCTTTACATTTTGCCCATTCAACATGATGCTTGGTTAGAACATCAGGTGGCAGAAAAATCAAATAAGCGACCAAGTGCCTTACTTATCTCTTATGTTTATATTTGGTGATTAAATGACCTGTTTTTGTGTTTCAGGGGTCCATAAGATATGGACTGACGGGTCAGTACTTTTCTGCAGCCTTCTACTTCCGGATCAATGAGACGACTGGTGACATTCTGCTTCAAAATCCCATTGGCAGTGATCAAAGTGTGACGTACATTGTATGTACTTTCATGGTCTATAATATTGTATTTTATTGCTTTATATTTTAAGTAAAAGTTTAGTAACATTTTGTGATATATTCCTAAGGATTTTATAATAAGACAATAATTTTAATCTGTAATGTCACAGATTGTGCTTTTGATATCTTTGTTTAATTAACGGGTGTCAGGAAAGGACACGGGTCAAATGTCAAATTTCTTTCTAATGATTCTTGCCACAAAATTATGCATTTGGTCTTAATCATGGTCTTTTTTCAGCTGGGCCTGTTGGCATATGACACTGCCTATCCCACACAGATAGCGTACACAAATCTCACTGTCATCGTTAACCGCAACCCAAATGCCCCTGTGTTCAACCCACAGACCTACCAGCGAACCATCTCTGAGGACTATGTACTTGGGCTAGACTTGGTCCAGTTGACAGTATCAGATGCAGACGGTGTAAGCAGAATGGGTTTTTAAAGCTTTAATAAATATTACCATCAACAATTTATTTCTTAATCATTTCTAGTGAAATGTGTCACAAAATTCGACTTTTTGCTAAAACAATTAAGTTAGGTCAGTTTCTAAAAATAAAGGGAGTTGTTGTTTTTATGCTCCCCGAAACAAATTTCGACGGAGCATATAGTTGCCAGTTTGTCCTTCCTTCCTTACTTACTTACTTACTTCCTTACTTCCGTCACACTTTTGCTACTGTTTCTCATAGTGCCTTCAATACTTAACCAATCGCTTTCATATTTGGCATGTAGGTACCTTGCATTGACCTCTACCTTTTGATGAGGTTTGAGGTCACTGGGGTCAAGATCAAGGTCACCGATGCTAATAATAGACTTCCTTCCGTCACACTTTTGCTACCGTTTCTGATAGTGCCTTCAATACTTTACCAATCGCTTTCATACTTGGCATGTAGGTACCTTGCATGGACCTCTACCTTTTGATGAGGTTTGAGGTCACTGGGGTCAAGGTCAAGGTCACTGAGGCTAATAATAGACTTTCTTCTGTCACACTTTTTCTACTGTTTCTCATTGCGCCTTCAATACTTTACCAATCGCTTTCATATTTGGCATGTAGGTACCTTGCATGGACCTCTACCTTTTGATGAGGTTTGAGGTCACTGGGTCAAGGTCACAGAGGCTAATAATAGATTTTTTAAGTGTTTATTAACACATACATTGACAAAGCACATCATCGTGGAGCATCTATCAGTTTCACGGATATTCTTGTTTTAAGTATTAAAATTCTCTGTTGTTACATGATGTTTTTATATGTGTTTGTGTATTTTTTTTGCTTCAGTATATACTGCAAAATCATCAACATTTGAATTACAATATTTATTGTGGATTTCCTCAGTAGGATGATTTTCAAATAAAGATCCCAATTAAAAATTATCCCAATTTACATTAAGCACTTACAGTTGAACTGCTTAATTTTTAATTCCTGTTAATGAATTATTTTGTGTCTGTTTCCAGCATTTTGTGCGCTGCAACATAGATAGCATTTCTGCGCCTAACGTGTTCCCTCAACCAAACAACTTGGCAGACTTTTTCTACTTGAACCCATTTACATGCCTCCTCACAGTTCGTAACAGTTTAACGGGCATTGGTATCAATTCCGTCGCCATGAGCATTTCTGGTACCGATGATGGCATTCCAAACAGAAGGACCGTCATTAACGCACAGGTTACCATCAACATTGTGCGGAATCAGAATGATCCATTCTTCGTGAACACGCCATACATTACAACCATCCCAGAGACCACTGCTCTAGGAACTGCTGTTATTACAGTGTCTGCTATTGACAATGATAGTGTGGTAAGTGAATGTGTTGAGTATAATTTGCTTATAAGTAAGAAATTCTTATTTCTTTATTTGATAAATATTTATAATGCCTTATTGTAATTAATATAATATCAAGAATATAGATAAATTTTCATGATCAGGAGGGTGTCATTGTTGCAACAAATATTCTACTTCATTCCATTGCATTTCAAGTTAACTGCTTTTTTGCCTATGATTTGTCTGACAGCAATCCCCGGTCAACTACCGATTGATTGGAGACGATTCCACTAGTACCTACTTTAACTTCAACACTACAACTGGAAGGATTACTGTTGCTAGGTATTGCTTGGATTTATTGGATCGTTCTTCTGTCAGCTAGTCTTTGTGAGTTTGCTTACATGCTTATATGTTATCAGGTCTTTAAAATATTATAAACACACAACTGGATGCATGCACGAACTGTCTGATAGAGCATTAATGAATTGGCTTAACTGGAATATTGGATTTTAAACAGGTGTGCAGAAATAAATTGTGTTTGCTGGAATTTAAACAGAAGGTTGTTTTGACTTGAAAATTAGGGCGAAATGGATTTCTCCTTGCTCATAAAATAAAGCGACATTTGCCGACTTTTGGCGAAATTCTCGCATGAGTTGTCCTCTCGCCCGACCCCTGGTATTTGATTATCTTTAAGGGGATATTTTTTCTTTGAAATGTTAAATTAAGAAAGCAATTCAATTTATTTAAACTTGCATCTATTTGTAACGTTGAAAATAAATTAAAACAATTTACAGAGACCAGGACTGAAGGAATTCAGTTTGACCTTATTTAAAGTTAGAAGAAATTAACTTCAGTCGTTCCGTTTTTCAACATTGTCCCTAGTGATTGTATGGGCTAATTGTATACATTTGTATGTGAATTGACATGACCTACCGTTACAGATCTCTACTTGAGGAGAACAGAGACCGGTACATTGGGCGCATTGTTGCCTTTGACAACGGGGCACCTGCCAGGAGCGCCACAGTAACCGCTATAATCAACATCAACAGGAATGAGAATGCTCCAATCTTCAATCCTCAGTTCTACAATCGGACTATCATGGAGACAGAACCTACGAACTTCCAGATCCTCAGGGTCACTGCAACTGACGCTGATAGAATTGTATGATTTAGCTCAGTAATTTACATGTTTGTGAGAGTGTATCAACTATCTGTCAAAATTTTGACATAAAAGCATCCAAGAAAGATGTAATATACCTCATATTGTTAGCTGTTGTTGTTGTATTGTAATGAACTTAAAATGAGTTTTCTAAGCTCATTAAACTGTGAAACCAATATCAATCAAAGAACACTTAATCGGTAGCTTAACACTACTATTATTTGACAAAGATATATACAAACTTTTAATGTGACTTTTCACATTATACAAGCAATTCAGTAAACAATTGCACCAATAAAGAAACATAATATACAACATGAATATTCTTATTTGTTCCTATTTAATTCCAGGCTCCATGGAATGCGGTCACGTACTCCACCCAGAGTTTCGACCAGAACAACTTGATCAGCCAATACTTCGATCTTATATCTTCCACTGGTGATATCCGGGTTCGTCTGCCGCTATACAATGACGCCTCTGACACAAGAACTTACACGTTCACGGTGCAGGCACAAGATGGTGGTGCTCGCTCGTCCTCATCGTTCCAGAATGCCCAAGTCACGATCAACGTGATTAGAAATTTGTTCCCGCCAGTTTTCATCAATGTGCCTTATTCTGTGTCTGTTCCCTTCACTGTTAGCCAAGGCTTCAATGTCTTTGATGTGAATGCTACCGATCAGGACACAGTGGTGAGTTTGTGTGTTTTAATACTATCTTCATATGAGAGTTAGGACAAGGAATGGAACTATTGCATAAAAATTAAGTTGTTTTTAAAAGTAACATTCTTCCCTGTTAGAACTCTCTAGATATGAAAATGCACTAAAATGAATTTTTGTTTTATCATCCTTTTATCTAATTTTCCTTTGAATTAATAGTACTATACATTTTAAGAAGAGTTTATTTATGGTGATTAATTATTGTTTAAAATGTAACAAAATAGCTGATTAGTTACATTTATGTTAATGGTCAGAAAAAATTTGCAATGAAATAAACATGCAAGAGCCCTGCATTTTAAATAAAACATATGCATAAAATAATAATACAATTCTGTGTATGTCAATATAGACTTTTCATGAACCAACTATGAATTAAATTCTGAATTCTTCAATTCAAATCTGATTGTCATATATTGGCAGCCCCCATACAATTCGATTACCTTCTCAATCATTGGTGATGAGGTTGCTACACAGAGGTTCTTCATTAATCCGACATCAGGAATCATCTCAGCAGCGTCTCAAAGCCTTGTTTCAGACACAAACAGATTTTATGTGGTAAGCTTTTTTGCCATAGCTCAATATAATTGTTATGCCCCCAGATCGAAAGATGGGGGTATATTGTTTTTGGCCTGTCTGTCTGTCATTGTGTCAGTCATTGTGTGTGTCCCAAAACTTTAACCTTGGTTAAAGTTTGATAACTTTTGCATTATTGAAGATAGCAACTTCATATTTGGCATGCATGTGTATCTCACGGAGCTGCACATTTTGAGTGGTGGAAAGTCAAGGTCAAGGTCATCCTTCAATGTCAAAGGTCAAATATCAATGTATTTTTGTTTCCTAAAACTTTAACCTTCGTTAAAGTTTGGTCATAATTTTTTAATATTGACAGGCTGTCAAGCGGTCATACTTTTTCCTACTTTTTCCTACTATTTCCTACTTTTTCATCAGGATCCTACTTTTTCCTATTTTTTTTACCAAATCTTCCTACTATTCCTACTTTTTCATTTTCAATGGAGAATTATTTTTTTTTAAAGAGTTAATTTAGTAAACTTGCAGAATGAATGAATCTATGGCATGACTGTATCCCTGTTAATGTGCATTCATCTAGATGAGACCTGACAACCCATGCTGACTGTCTGCTAGCACCTCTTCAGGAGCATAAATATTTATTTCTTATGTAACTTTTAAAATTATTGACAAGTTTTTTTTTGAAGTAACAATAGTGCCTTGTTTACTTCCTTAGCATTTGTTCACTGCAGACTTCACTACCTTACACAGTTCCCAGTGATGCAAGAGCTGAGGGAACCCATTGTTTATTCCAGTTTTATTTTGTTTCCATTGACAACAATTTGACCAAACCTTATGCATGTTTACATGATATTGCTGTTTGGAATGTAGAGATATAGAGATACATGTATTGTATGAGTGGTTATGTAATATGGAATTTATTACACAAGTTATTGGAAAAAAGATAAAACTGATGCTTTGCCGAGTTTTCATCATTTACAAATATAATGTAATAAATTCTGTATTACATGACAACGGATATGATGTTCTATTGATATCATAGGTACATCATGTTTAGTAATTAAAGATAAATGCACAGAGCCTAAATGCCCTGATACATTTTTATGCTCCCGGTAGGGTGGCATATTGCAGTTGTACTGTCAGTCCGTTTGTCTGTCTGTCTGTGTGTGTGTCCGTCCGAAAACTTTAATATGGGCCATAACTTTTGCAATATTGAAGATAGCAACTTGATATTTGGCATGCATGTGTATCTCATGAAGCTGCACATTTTTAGTGGTGAAAGGTGAAGGTCATCCTTCAAGGTCAAAAGTTAAAAAATACAATCCAAGGGAAGTAATAAGCTTTAAAAGGGAGATAATTTCTATACCTGCCAAATGATATATTGAAATTTTATTTCAAAGCTGCGCAATAGTGGGCATTGTGTTTCTGACAAACACAATTCTTGTCTAATGATGCCATTGCTAGTGAGGTAACTTCAAGGTGTTAAAGCGAAGTATTAAAATTATTAAACGGCATTATTACACTCCCGCAAAGTCATCAATAATGTAAAAGCCATTATTTGAAACTGGAATAAACAATGTAGTGCAATTGTTTCATTGCCCAATCAATGCTGTCATAAAAGATGTCAGGTGATAAGGTCCTATCTCCAGTTGCATAATCTGCTCTGCAATGACCAGTCATTTTGAATGTAACTTAAGTCATTATAACTGCACCCTATTGTCAATTTAAAGGTTTCACAATGTAGCTGTAGCAGAGCATTTACACTGCTTTATATACTAGTATTAATCTTGTACAACAAGTTGGTGTATCACTAAATAAATTTGGTCTTCTGCTTAAGGATATAACATGCACAATATAATTACCATTTTTATATCGATACACAGAAGACCTCTAACCACTTATTTGATGATACACCAAAATGAACAGCATCTAATTACATGTATACTTCTTTATCAGGGTAGCTTTGCTTGAAACTTAATTATCATAGATACACTATAAGTGCTAAAATTCCTAGTGGGAAAACAAAGTTTAACCCTTCATGGATGGAGAAGTTGGACAACAGTGGAAAAACATTGGGATCATGGTGCAAGAGAGATACCGGCAATGAGTTTGCAAGATATTGTACTGTCTGAATGAAGTCCATCTTGTAGTAATTCTGGTGCTAATCAACTTATAAGTCGTGCAGATGGATAAAAACACAAGGAAAACATGAAATACATGCATGATAATTCACAAAAGCGTTTGTTTGGAAGTGCCCAAAAGCCAAGCAGCTCTCAGGGTTGTGGGGATAAATCTATCTGTATGCAAGTACATCCATCACACAAGGAACAGGTACAAAAGGCTGAAATCTTCTGGGCCCTTAAGGTAGCTTCAAGTGGGTATCCATACAGAACATGTGATTGCACTCCTGCTCTGTTTCAAGCTATGTTTCCTGGACCTGTGTCTAAAAAATAAGTATTATGTATTCCTACTTTTGAGGGAAAAGTTCCTACTTTTTCCTACTTTTTTCCTACTTTTCTTGCAAAAGTAGTTCCTATTTTTTCCTACTTTTTGAAAAAAGGTCACTTGACAGCCTGTATTGATAGCAACTTGCTATTTGGCATGCATGTGTATCTCATGGAGCTGCACGTTTCGAGTGGTGAAATGTCGAGGTCATCCTTCAAGGTCAAAGGTCAAATTTATGGCTTCAAAGTGGCGCAATAGGGGGCATTGTGTTTCTGACAAACACATCTCTTGTTTTAATAAAAAACACCAAAACAAATCAGGTTTAATTAGGAACTACATATTTTATGAGTCATTTTGTAAAAGGAATTATTAATAAGAAGCATTAAGTTGATATTTGAATTCATGTTTAAGAAACCTTGCAGTTGGATATTCTTATAGAAATTATAATTTGGAAAGTGCATGTCAGCCAGATAACACAAATAAGGCTAATATAAGGCCAGCATTTCAGTTTTAAACCTTTTCCAACATATTCTACTTTTACATATATGCTTTTATTTTAACAGATCCTACAATTTTAACCTTTTTTCCCCCAAAAAAAATCTTACATTTGAAGTTTTTCTATAAGGTCAGATAGTTAAACCTTTTTCCAATAAATTCAACATGTTTGACCTTTTTTCCCAACAGATCCTATCCTTAAAATTTTTCTAACAAAGCCTGCATTTTATTTATTTTTTAAACAGATCCAACATTCAACATTTTTCAAACAGATCCTTCATTTAATTTTTGCCATCAGATCATATCCTTTACCTTTTTTTCCACCAGATCCTACAGTTAACATGCTCCAACAAATCACACATTTTTTTTAACAGATCTTAAATTTAACCTTTTTCTAACAGATCCAAGCTTTAATCTTGTTCTGACAGATCCAACATTAACCTTCCAACAGATCTAACATTTAACCTTATTCCAACAGACCCAAAATTAACCTTATTCCAACAGATCTAACATTAAACCTTTTTCCAACAGACCTAGCCTTAAACCTTTTTCCAACAGATCTAACATTAAACTTTATTCCAACAGATCTAACATTAAACCTTTTTCCAACAGACCCAAAATTCACCCTTTTCTAATAGATCTTATATTTAACCTTTTTCCAACAGATTTAACATTTAACCTTTTTCCAACGGATCTTAAATTTTATCTTTATCCAACAAATCCTACATTTAATCTTTTTCCAACAGATCCAACATATAAAACATTTTTTTTCTCACAGATCCGAGTGCTTGCCCAAGATGGTGGTACACCACGTCTGTCTGCTACCACAACGGTTCTCGTGAACGTAGAAAGGAACCTGTTTGCGCCGACCTGGCGCCAGCAGAACTACTCGGTCACTGTTAATGAGATACAGGACCTGGGCGTGAATCTCCTCAGTGTTCAGGCACAGGACCTTGACATACAGGTGGGTTGGATGTGAACACCACACTGGATCTCTTGAATGTAAGGATCCATATACTGTGGATTTTGCAAGGATTTTGCCTCAAAGCTTGGTATACTTTAGGAGTATATACACTCAACAAAAGTTATAACCGAACACTTGATATTTTGGGATATTAAAACCCTGTGTAATGTGCTTAGCAAAAAACAAATTATACCAAATACTTAAACATTTTATTATCACCATTTGTACAATTAATACATTTGTGATAATTAAGCAAGTGATCAGTTATAACTTGTGTTGAGTATATTTTATTGAAATACAAAAATTATTTTTCCTTGTGAAAAATAACAGTCTGTATTTAAAGTCTAGTAAAATATGAATACTGATATTGTTCTTTACAAGGATATATGCCTTGAAACAAATAAAAAAAATAAATCCAGCTAACATTTTATTTGGATGAGGAATTTGTCGTTTATTTTCAGGCTCCGTACAATACACTGGTGTACAGCGCTGTCAATACATTTGGCAACACCCTGGCATCAGAATACATTGGCTTGGGTGTCAATACTGGTGAAATCTTCATTCGCAGATCTCTGACCCTGATCACTGACAATACCTTGGTGGTACGTATCAAGGGATTCAGTATCTTGAATACATAGAATTATCATGCCATTTTAGGTAGTTTTATATTATAAATTAAACGTCTAAGAATATTTTTGAATTTGTTGCATAGTCATTACAACTTTATTTGATTTTAAATCCTGCATTCATGTTTTTATCCCCCGCCATAGGCGGAGGGATATTGTTTTGGCGTAGTCCGTCCGTCCTTCCGTCCGTCCCCCACTTTTGTATCCGGAGCTATATCTTGGAAGTGCTTTGGCAGATTTCATTGAAACTTCGTATGAGTATATATATGGATAGAGGATGATGCACGCCAAATGGCATTGTACACCATCAAATAATAACGGAGTTATGGCCCTTTGTATTTTGAAAAAATGCTTTTTTTGTGTGACCGGAGCCATATCTTGTGTCCAGAAGTATAATGGCGGGAGATATCAATTCAACAAATTTGCTTAGTTAGTCAGGAGCTACCCTATCTGCAATAAATTCATGCCAGGATTTGTGGTCTCATTTTCTGATATTATTACTCCTCATCATAGTTTAGGTATGTAGAGCCATATCTAGAGCTACACTGTTCAAATCCGCCCTAAGGCCCATTTTTGAATGATGAAGAGACTAATCTGGAACTACACTGTTCCAATATGGCATAAGGCCCATTTTCACAAGACACAGCTCATTTGATGTTTACTTCCAGCTTGAGGTATCTGTACGCGACTCCGACCCAACTACCCCAAGGGTTGCTGACAGGAATGCATACGTCACAGTGACCATTATTCGTAATATTTTCACTCCCGTGTTCACAAACACATCGTGCGATGTGTCCCTCACCACGTTCAACAACCAACAGTTCTTCCTTACTCAAGTGACGGCTACAGATGCTGACAGTATTGTAAGTGGCAACAGAGTGTGGCATCTGTATAAACTGTGTAAAATAATACTGTCGCATCTTTTGATTTAAGTTATAATACTTTAAAAGCCGAGTTTTGATAAAAAAGATCCTTTGAATTTTGAGTATTCTGAAAACATAATATCTTATACAAACATGCTGCAGTTGTCTATACTTAAGTCACAGGATTTTATGCTTATTAAGCCTTTATCCACAGAAGTCTTATTTATGTTCATGTAAAAGATTCATTAGACTTTCACACATGATTATAATTGTTTTTTTTTAATTTTGTAGAATACACCATTTGGTCAGGTCCGTTACGCCATCATCGGTGATGATGTTTCTGTTAACTTGTTCTCCATCGACGAAGTGTCGGGCCGAATTAGCGCTACAGGAAACTTGGCAACCAGTGGGGCTGAGTCATATGTGGTATGTGACATATTTATAATATTGTTTGTATCTGCCAGAGAGTGTTTTGAAGACTTGATGCATTCATTACATCTTACATTGTATTTTATTGAGACCTCTTTTAAAGTGATCATATTACTTAGTAATTTTATTCTCCAAATGTGTTTTAATACTCAATCCATAGTATAAACCAGGAGGTTAAATTTCTTTGATATGTAATATTCATTATTTCGTTTATTGGTTTGGTAATGTTCGCATTTCACAGTAACCATAAAGTTCTGTTAGATGTGTTACATGATAATGAAATGTTTTATTAATAGTTGTTTTTGTTGATCAGTGTACCGTATTATATAAATGTCTCTCGTTCTTCAGATACGAGTACAAGCCCGTGACCAAGGTCGCCCGGCGCTATACGCCACCAAGGTGTGCTCTGTCAGCGTACAACAGAACTTCCAGTCCCCGTTCTTCCTAAACAACTCCTACACTGCAACTATCAGAGAGACATTCCCTCTTGGCAATACCATACTGACAGTGTCTGGCAGAGACAGTGATCTTGCGGTAAGAGTAAACCTGTAGAACTTGCCAGTAGAGGAACTCAGATGTTTACATCTTAGAATGTTTGTTTTGAAGATCTAGCAAATATAATAGACCCAATGCATGTGCAAGTGTTGTCCCAGATTAGCCTGTCCAGTCTGCTTAGGCTAATCAGGGATAACACTTCCAGTTTAGCTCTAAATTTTTGTTCCTGATAAGCCTGTAGGTATTTCTCAGGATGTATCATAGATTACACTACAGATATGCATTAAAGACCATTTTACCAGATTCTGGTGTACATTGTTTTAAGGATTTGCAATAAATTGATTATTATAAATGTTAGTTTTTGTAAGGATATTGCCTTACAGTTTCTGTTACCATTGAAACTAGATTATCAATGAGTAACAGGTTAATTAAATCTCTGATGAGCATCTCTTGTTCAATTTGCAACTTATGGAACATTATTTTATCCCATATCAAAGGGGGAGGGATATAGAACTAACATTGTCTGTTCATCCATCAGTCCATTAGTTCGGGGTTAGTCTGTCTCAAACAAAACTTTTTGGGCGGGGATATCAATTCAACAATGTTGATTGTTTCCATTTGTATTATTAAGAAATTAAAAGATTTATGTATTGAAAATGCTTAAATAATTTGTTAAAAATATGTTTTGCACTGCAATATAGTTGTGCATGGGCTTTGAATACTTTCTTTAGTACTTGAAACAAATAATTGCAGGCACTTTCATAATTAAGCTGATGTGTTTCTGGTCAATAATTCATGTGCAGTTGTTTGTATACAATTTGCTTTTAACTAGTATGAACTTTTTTTAATTAGCCATTCCTTTTTCTAGGCGCCCCACAACGCTATCCGCTATCAGCTAACAAGGGATGCGGAGGATTTGGAATGTTTCTTGATCAACTCAGTCACAGGAGAACTCGCCCTACGTAGATCCCTGCTCTATGATCCCTGCACTTCAAACCTGTTCTTTGTAAGTGGCTCGGCAGGTGTTTTTAGTAAAAATAAAATAAGTATTTTTAAGACATTTTGTTTTGTATTTAAATTTGTTAATTGAATTTCTTTTAATTAAAAATAAGTTTGCATGGTTTCAAGCATAAATCAGTTCTTAACCAGAAAGTTATTTTTTGTAGATGAGAGCTCAAGTGTATGACCTTGGAAAACCTCAACTATTTGGACCAGAGGTTAACATCACAATCGTTGTCCAGCGAAACAACAACCCGCCGTTCTTTATTAATGATCCTTACACGCGAACAATAGCCGAGAATCAGGCAGTTGGAACTCTTGTCTACGACACATCAGCTAGTGACCTAGACATTTTGGTCAGTATTTGGAATTAGATTTAAGTATTGAATGCTGAACAATCATTTTACTAGCAGAATTATTTTTTTACTAGTTTTTGCTCATCTATTTTTTGAAAAAAAAAAGAGCTATTGTCATCACCTTGGCGTCTGCGTCGGCGTTAAGGTCCACTTTTCTCATAAAGTATCAATGCTATTGCATTCAAACTTGGTACACTTACTTACTATCATTAGGGGACTGGGCAGGCAAAGTAAGATAACTCTGGCTTGCATTTTGACAGAATTATGTGCCCTTTTTATACTTAGGAAATTGAAAATTTTGGTTAAGTTTTGTGTTTAGGTCCATTTTATTCCTTAAGTATCAAAGCTATTGCTTTCATACTTGCAACACTTGCATTCATATTTGGAACACTTGCAAACTATCATAAGGGGACAGTAAAGGACAAGTTGCATAACTCTGGTTGTCATTTTTACGGAATTATGGCCCTTTTTTGACTTGGTAACTTTGAATATATGGTTACATTTTATGTTTAGATCTACTTTACTTCTAAAGTATCAAGGCTATTGCTTTCAAACTTCAAATACTTTCATGGTATCATGAGGGTACTGTACCTGGCAAGTTGAATTTTACCTTGACCTTTGAATGACCTTTACTCTCAAGGTCAAATTATAAATTTTGCTAAAATTGCCATTACTTCTTTATTTACAATTAGATTTGATTGATACTTTGACAAAACAACTCTTACCTGACATACCACAATAGACTCCACCCAAACCATCCCCCACGCCCCACCCCGAATCCCCCCTAAATTCCCCCATTTTTTTTTAAAGATCTTCTTATAACTGACCACCACACACACCCTCACACAATACCCCCAACCCATCCCAAAAAATAATTTTTATGCCCCTGGTAGGGTGGCATATAACAGTTGAACTGTCTGTCAGTATGTCAGTCAGTCTGTCCGTCCGTCCAAAAAAACTTTAACATTGGCCATAACTTTTTCAATATTGAAGATAGCAACTTGATATTTGGCATGCATGTGTATCTCATGGAGCTGCACATTTTGAGTGGTGGAAGTTCAAGGTCAAGGTCATCCTTCAAGGTCAAAAAATAAATAAATTCAAAGGGGCGATCTCATGAAGCTGCACATTTTGAGTGGTGGAAGTTCAAGGTCAAGGTCATCCTTCAAGGTCAAGGTCATCCTTCAAGGTCAAGGTCATCCTTCAAGGTCAAGGTCATCCTTCAAGGTCAACGGTAAAAAAATTAATATTTCAAAGCGGCCTTCTTATAAAGCTGCACATTTTGAGTGGTGGAAGGTCAAGGTCATCCTTAGAGGTCAAAGGTAAAAAAAAACGAACAAAAAATTTGTCAAAGCGGCGCAATAGGGGGCATTGTGTTTCTGACGAACACATCTCTTTTTTTTTTCAAACATGGTTAAAAAACACAAATATTTATTTCTATTATTTTATTTTTGAAATACCGTCCAACCATCCCACCCAAGAATCTCCCCCAAACAAAAAAAATATTTATTTTTTGTGCATTTATTTTGCATCTTTGGAAGATAATGTAATAAATGACCACACACCCACACTATACACCCCTCTCCACTCCACCCCTCCCTTCTTTGTGATTGAAATTTAGATAGGTCCCTACACCTTTAAAAATAAAAATAAATGTGCGGTCTGCACCCGCAAGGCGGTGCACTTGTTGATGATTAGAAGTCAATTATATTTCCACATAGCATTCAGAAAGATTTTGATCATCTATCATTATAATTTTAATTTAGTGTACTAGAAGTTTTTGCTTAAAAACTTACATAAAAAAATGCATTGTAATAAAAAACACATTTGTTATGCTCCCCCTAAAAATTATTTTGGGGGAGCATATAGTCACTGCTTTGTCTGTGCGTGTGTGTGTCTGTCTGTCTTTCTGTCCCTCCGTGCACAATTTTTGTCTGGGCTATTTCTCAGCAACTAATGACCGGAATTCAATGAAACTTTATGGGAAGCTTCACTACCAAGAGATGTGCATATTATGAGCCGGTTCTGGTCGGATGATTTTTCACAGAGTTATGGCCCTTTGAAATTTTCTATAAAAAATTCTTGTCGCCCCAACTACTGTGCCCTAAAGACGTTTCCTTTTATCTGAATATATAGTGCAATATTGTGACAAAAAAAACCTTTGGGGAGCATCACCCATCTCTGACGGTTTCTTGTTCTATATCTTGTAGGCCCCATTCAACACTCTGACGTATGCCATTATTGGAGACGACTCTGCCCCAACCTACTTCTCCATCAACTCCACAACGGGCGACGTTTTTCTCACCAACTCTGTACAGTTGGATACTCAATCACAGTACCAACTTCGTCTATTAGTCAGTGATGGCGGAATACCATCTCGCATGGACTCTGCTATTTTGACAGTTAGCGTCACAAGAAATCTCTTCAGTCCAGTTATTAACCCATTGAATTATGAAGCCACAATTTTCGAGGACACATTTATCGGTGAAGAAATCGTAAGGGTTTTGGCCACTGATCAGGATGTGAGGTCCCCTCATAATGATATCCGATACGAAGCTGTTGGTACAAACTCTGGAAACACACTGACCTACTTTGGCATTGGAAGCACCGATGGATCTGTGTTTGTCAGGAGGTCATTGACCACTGACAACAACCAGCAAAATGAATTCACAGTAAGTAATTAATTCTTTTTGTAATCAAATTGATAAATTAAAGGCAAATACCTTTTTTGAAAAGATGGTAAACTATTTCAATTTAGGGTTGTTAACAAATGCCAAATATTTGCATGTTTGATTTTGCAGATGTTTGTTCGAGCTTTTGACCTCGGCGTTCCTCAGAGGTCTAGCGCCAACCAGGCCACTGTGAGAATCCTTGTGCTTCGTAACAGGAACTGCCCGGTGTTTGCCAACCTGCCAACAAACATCACAATTTCCCAGTCCCAGAATACACAGACCCGGATCTTCAACGTCTCTGCCACAGATCTTGATGCTGCAGTTAGTACTTATTTAAAACATCAGATTGTAGTGTATTGTTGTTTTTACAGTCTAGACTACTGTTTAAATTTGTTTTTATTATTTTTCTTAACATAAAAGAAAGAAATGTAATGAATTTGTTCTAAATTTATTTTTGTTCAGTTAATTGATAGAAATAAATATTGGGGGTCAAAAAGGATTCTTTTTTTAATGTGTTGAATGACTTTATTTCCTTAAATACTAAATGAGATTTTTTTTTTAAGTTAAATAAAAACGAAAAAATTGTAATTAAAATCATGAAGTTTAAAAAATATTTTTTATAGTGAAAGTATGATGAATGTTCACTTATAATTTGATAGCAAATAAATTCACAGTCTCATACTCTGTCTTTCTAGGGTCGCTTCAGTACGCTGACCTACTCCCTAGTCGGTGATGACAATGCTGCAGTCCTGTTCAACATAGACCCCAACAATGGCTTCATCTTCATCTCAAACACTGGTCTTATCAGTGACAGATCCTCAGTCTACAAGGTTAGTGACTGAGTTAAGCCTTAGCTTGAACTTTAGTTTAAAGTACTTATAGTTATATGTTGGGAAAGGATATGTGATTACTTTGAACTGCATGGTCAACATGAGTTTTCACAGCATTGGAAAATCATTAACTTAGTTGTATAATGACATGCTGGTAAAAATGGATTTAACCAGTATGATGTTCCTTATCTTAATTATGTCAGGTATAGCTTTTTTTTTCATTGCAAGTTTTTCTTGTTGATGCAGTGTAGAAGTAATTTATAGGTTTGTATGTAGTACTCATAATACAGATGTAGCCTGTGTGTGTGATTTTGCTTCTTTGTTTATAATTTTCTTTGCCCAACCAATATTGCTTAGCGTGAATGGATCAATTCAAAGTTGAGACTTTCAATGATACAAGAAAAGTGGTAAAATTTCTAAAAACACTTCTTTGGTCAACTTACTAGTACAAATAAATACCTACTGACAATGCCTGAATTTAGTTCTCATCAAGGGTACACACGAGGAATCCTGTACTTGTTTGCAGCTGAGAGTACGTGCTTCTGATGGGGGATACAGCCCATGCACAAGAGATAGTGTCCTGACTGTGAATGTCTTGCGTAACGAACTTGCCCCTGTCTTCCAACCAAGTAGCATCTACCGTGTGACAATCCTGGAGACCCTGTCTACTGCAGAGTCCATCTTCACTGTTACCGCTAGAGACAACGATTTGCAGGTGAGAATTGTTATTTTTGCATTGAACGAGACCTTTTGTTTAACCCTTTATCTCACAAACAAGTATTGTGACCCATTTGTCGTCTCTTTGGAATTCATATTAAATCATCGACCGATCCTTAACATACTGATTAGCAACAAACAGCATAAAACCTGAATGGCCTGCAGGTAACTTTCAGGCTGTTCTGGTTTTATGCTGGTTGCATATAGCCATTTTCACCTCGTTTCAGCTTAAAAGGGTTTAAGTGCACATGAACATTATACATAATATTTGGGCCTTTTAAATTTTATGTGCATTTAATTCAATGACATGTAACAGTAAAATGAGGATAGTAATATAAACTGTTTAAGGTACTTCAATTTTATAATTATTTAAATAATATCAAATGTTAAATTGTTTGTTGTATCTCTTCTTGTTTATTATGTTTATTATTTTGCCTTTTTTTTGGCTTCGTACCCTAAAATCTTCATAAAAAGCTTATAATGATTTTGCAACACATAAATAAATCTATTCTGTAACCATTCATTATTTATTGATTTCCAGTGTCAAAAAAACGCAAACAAAACAGTTTTTTTTAACATACGGAAGAAAAATTGCATGTTCTTTTGTATGAAATAGTTTTACCACTAAACTCTTGATTTTAAATAGCAATGCCCACATAATTTGGCAGATTTTGAAGGGAAGCAGACAATGACAACGAGCGAGGCATGGTATAGGGGACATAGCCATGGGTTATGGTTAGGGTTAGGGTTAAGGTTAGGGGTCAGGTTAGGGTTAAGGTTATGGTTAAGCCTAACCCTAACCGAAACCCGACCCCTAACCCTTACCTTACCCCTTATCCTTACCCTCTAACCCCCCCATGCGCATTACAATACCATGCCTCGCTCGTTGTCCTCTTCCCGATTTTTAAGGAACCCTCTGTTATTCTATCGAAGTGAAACATGTGTATTTAATGATTTGCAGGCACCCAACAATGTAGTTTCCTACTACCTATCCTCAACGACAGCCAACTCAAATATGTTCTTTGTGGAGTTTAACACTGGACGGGTCTTCCTCAGGACAAGCCTCATGGGAATTGCTCTGAACCAGTATAATGTAAGAAGTTAAAATGAACACAACAACAAACCTTAGTTGATAACCCTTTACCATTCAGATGTGCACTTTAACGAGTTTCTATTCCTTTAAAAAATCAAATTAAATTTAAGACCTTTCTTATTATATTCAAGTTACTAAAGGCTTCATATCCAACTCTTAAGATACTGATGAAAAGCAAACAACATAAAACTTGAACAGACTTAAAATTACTTGCAGGCCATTCTTGTGTGATGCTGATTGCATATAGACATGATGCTGGTTGCATATAAACATGATGCTGGTTGCATATAGACATGATGCTGGTTGCATATAGACATGATGCTGGTTGCATATAGACATGATGCTGGTTGCATATAGACATGATGCTGGTTGCATATAGACATGATGCTGGTTGCATATAGACATGATGCTGGTTGCATATAGACATGATGCTGGTTGCATATAGACATTTTTAATTCTTCTGAGCAGGAAAGGGTTAAGGGAGTATGATAACCAATACATAATCTTTTACACTCTAGAAATATGGATCAGAAACATCTATTCTTAGGCTTATACAATTGAATGATGCTTAACTTGCATGTGTTTGGTTTGCATCTGTTGGGTACCATTAGGTTGGTTTGATGTGGTTTACCATGCAACAACCTTTTTTACCTTCACAAAATAATCTTTGTTTAAAACGGACGAGTTATCATATAAAATTGGAAACACTTGACTGTGGATGTCAGGTATCATTGTGAATAAGTTTCAAATGATAACATGAAAGTCATGGTTACTTTCACCCATGAAATGAAATATTTGTAGTATTGACATGAATAAACCTGTGTACTAATTGTATCTGCAGCAACAAAATGACACAACAATTTTCGTTGCTAGGTAACTATCACAGCCCAAGATGGAGGATTCCCCACACGATCAAGCGAGGCCTTATTGATTGTAGACATTCTTAGAAATCGTTTCCCTCCGACGTTTGTGAATGAACCTTATACACGCACCATTGATCGTAACCTCGCCACAGGAAGCTCCATTGTTGAGGTCACTGCCACTGATGTTGATCTTACGGTAAACTTTCTATTTTGTTTAGATTTTTTAGTTTTGTTTTAAATGATGTAGAACTTTGAGAATGATTGCTTTGTCCATAATTGTTTCAATAGTTTTGTGCTTGGAAACGTAATTACTATGTGGATACAAACTTTGGTTTCATTCGTTCATTCAAGGTAATCCAGGAAACAACTTTTTATGCAAAAAATTATTGAAAACATAAATTTGTTAATCATTTTTTGTTTTGTATGCCTTTCTTGGAAAACTGGGCATAGTACATGTTCATAGTTTCATTTCAGAAAAGACACTTTTCGCTCTAATGGTATTTTTCAATTGAAGAAGTACCTTCTTAGCTAAAATTCAGTGTATGCGGAAAGTGTCCTCCCAGATTAGCCTGTGCAGATGACTGTATGCACACACAGTAAGCCCAGTTTTCCCAAGACAAGCCTCGTTTTTTCTGTTATTTTATATTTCCATTACTGTTTTTGTTCTCAGGCTCCATACAACACTCTGCAATACAGCATTATTGGAGACGATTCGGCACCTACATATTTCTCCATAAATTCTTTCAATGGCCGCATTTCCTTGCAAGCTTCCATTTCTACAGATGCGAGTGATGTATATTATGTGAGTAATGTTATTAAAGACAAGAACAATGTATTTTATAAATGTCTATTCAAGATTTCATTTGTTATGCCTCCGGTAGGGTGTCATATAGCAGTCGCACTGTCAGCTCTTCAGTCCGTCCGTTTGTCCATCTATCTGTCTGTCCTAATGGCATTCTGTTTTCCGGAGTTATTTACGCAACGCTTTAAGATATTGAGCTGATTTTTTGTATGGGAGACTACCTACATGACCTACAGATGAAGTATAACATTTGTTTGATTTCTGACAAAGAAATTGGTCTTGGACTTATCTAAATGTTTGCCAAGGGAAGCAATAAGATTTAAAGGGAGGTAATTTTTATGGCCACGGTAGGGTGGCATATAGCAGTTGAACTGTCTGTCAGTCGGTATGTCAGTCGGTCCGTCCGTCTGAAAAAAAACTTTTAACATTGGCCATAACTTTTGCAATATTGAAGATAGCAACTTGATATTTGGCATGCATGTGTATCTCATGAAGCTGCACATTTTGAGTGGTGGAAGTTAAAGGTCAAGGTCATCCTTCAAGGTCAAAGTCAAAAAAATAAATATTTCAAAGCGGCGCAATAGGGGGCATTGTGTTACTGACAAACACATCTCTTGTTATTTTTTATTTGGCATGTGCAACATCTATTTTTGACAAGGAAAGTAATACTTTTTAAATCCAAGGAGGAGCCTCTATTAATAGAAAGATAAAGGCATGGAGACAAAAGTGGATATAGAAATTTTCTCTATAATAACTATTTTCAGAGTTTTTTTACGCATTGTTTTCAGATATTGAGCTGATTCTTTGTATGCGAGTTACCTTCATTACCTACAGAAGTGTGAAATGGGCTCTGGTCAATTGATTTTTTACGATGTTATGGGCCTTGGACTTACTTAAAAAATATATAATAACCTTTTTCTGGAGTTTTTTAAGCAATGCTTTTCAGAGCTGAATTGATTTTTATATGTATGTGTCTTCCAACATGACTTACAAATGAATTGTGAAATTTGTTCCAGTCCCTTTATTTTGGGGTTAGTTATGTGCCTTGTTTTCTCTTAAATAGCTGCATTGTGTTTCACAAATGCATCTCTTGTTAATAATTAATTGTTTTTGTTTAAACATTTTGACTTACCGGGTAAGCTTATATTATTTGAATAACTTAGCATGTACTTTTACTTCAGGTTATATTATAGACATTGACAGATAGCACATAGATTATTGTACAAAATAGAATTCTTAGGTTTAATTTTAACAGCTTTCTTCATAATTTACTAAGAACTGTATGATTGATATTATTTGTTTTATTCCTTTTTTGATCACTTTATACACAGTCTTACTTTCCTGATTAAAGGTGCGAGTGCTGGTCCAGGATGGTGGTAATCCTCGTTTGTCAGACACGACCGTTGTCATTGTGTACGTGAATCGCAACTTGTTCCCACCAGTGTTCAGTCCACAGCAGTACAGTGCAACAATCCTGGATACACAGGCGATAGGAGTACCGATAGTGTACATCACCGCAACGGATGCTGATACTACCGTATATAGATTTGATGTTTAATATTCATGCTGAAATAAAATAACAAAAATTGAGTTATGAGTAATAGGAATAGTTTTAAACTATACAATAATATGATAAATCCTGATTGATTTGTAGTTTTCTTTAAGTTCATGATTTGCATTATGAATATTATTTTACTTACATATGAATATATGAAAACATTAAATTATTACAGGCATTTATTTATACAGTTTGTAAATATTAAAAACGTTCCATGTCATTGAATACATGTTACATTTTATCGAAATAGTAATGTGTAAATTTGAGAATTTCCTTTAATCGTTAACCTAACCTAATATTTATTAACATAGACTGCAATGGATTCAGTTAAACTGAACTGTCATTAAGAAAACCACAATGTTTATCGCGTTGTATGTTCAATATGCACATCTTCCAGTCTCCCCACAATGTGGTACGCTATGAGTTACGTGGCAATACCGCAGACATGGATCGCTTTATGGTGGACACAATAACTGGAGCCGTCATGCTGCGTTCAAGTGTCTACAACATCAGCCTCAATGTTCAGCAGAATACATTCTCCGTACGTTTTAGTTCTTGATGCATCAATTGGTGATTTTTTATGTGTTTTCAATGGTTTATTGATGGCTCTGCCCAAAATTGTAATGTTGCTCTGTGTTTGAAATTGCATTTTCTTTTGCACATGCTTCTTGAATTGTCTGGAAACAAATTTGTTGAAATAAGTTTATATTGTATAAAATGGTATGTATTAACATAATAATTAATTGGAAAAGATTTTTTTTTTAAAAATATGATAACTTAGAGAAAAATAACATATTTGTTCATGTTCACTTTATGTAAGACATTTTCCTGATATCAAACAGTCAAGAAAAGATGTTCGAATTGGTTATAATAATCTGCATATTTTTTTTTCTTGCCATTATGAAGTGCTCCTGTGTATTCTGTGTGTACGTAACTTATGTTTTTGTTTACAGTTCCAAGGGTTTGCATCCGACCTTGGAAGGCCGAACTCTCTCTCAACCAGCCAGCTGGCAAACATCTTCATCACTGTGGTGAGAAACAACTTTGCACCAGTTTTCCAGAACACGCCATACCAAATCAGCATACAGGAAAACCACCCTGCTCTAGCGTCCGTCTTCAAGACTTCTGCTGTTGACGCTGATGCTACAGTAAGATTTGAGACTTAAGGATTTGCCCTTACTTTATATTTGCACATTTTTATTTTTTATTTCGGGGTTTCCTTTAAAAAATTCTTTGTGGGTTAGCTTTCAACAAATTAATGTTTTCTTACTTTCAATAATTGGACCAACCCTGCAATACATAGAAATATGTGCTGTCCTTTGACAGTTTAATGATTTTTTTATCTGAATTGTATTCCGGGAAAATCAGTTTATTGCATGAGCTTATTTGCTCCACAATTAGCCTGTGCATTGAGCGCGGGCTTATCAAGGACAACACTGTCCACCTACACTAGAATTTTTTTATTAGATCTTTTTACAAAAATTTCCATACAACCAGACAGTGTCGTCCCTGATAAGCCTGTCCGGACAGGCTATTCTGGGACAACATTTTGCATATTCATTGAGCCTACTTTTTTCAGAATCTCAACTTTTATATTATTTACTACTTTCTGTACTCCAGGCCCCGTTCAACACTGTGCGTTATGAGATGATTGGTGACGACTCAACCCCCTCATTCTTTTTTGTTAACGACACAACTGGCTTGATCAGTCTGCGGTCAAATACCAACCTAGTGCTAGATTCAACCACACGATTTATGGTAAGTGTTAACTTTCTCATGTATTTTTTGTATTATATCTGATTGCTATGCAGTGTTTTCTAATCCATACACACAATCTGAAAGTCATATACCAGTATCAATTAAAAAGATCAAATATATTTTCCCATTTAATGAACATGTATAACTGTTACAACCAAACAATCGCCTTTGCTTTCAAACGCAATGATTTTGTTATATTTTCATTATCTCATTATATCAATTTAGAAATATTTTCTTGTTAAATGTTTTAAAAAATATATAAAATCCACCAAAACATTAGCATTATAGAGATTTTAGGAGATGTATGAATTAAGATGTGTTCCTTCCATTTTCTGTCAATAGAATACTTGGTTTAATCCTTATGCATTTGGACTGATTCTTTGTGCAAAATGATTAATAAATCGGACTATAAATGTAATGTTTTACAACTCTATCCGTAAAGGCCCGTGTCCTTGCCTATGATGGAGGGTTCCCAAGCCGGTCATCAACAGCAGTAGTGATCATCAACGTGCTTCGTAACTTGTTCTCCCCAGTTTTCAACCACACCCAGAACATACAAGTCACCATCTTTGAAACTGCCCCAATTGGCACGTTTATCTTTGACTTGAATGCTTTTGATCAAGATAGACAGGTAAATGGAACATTTCTTTAACACGTAAAATCTGTTAATTTAAGAATAAGATTTTTCAATTGGGTAAAAGTGTAGTGTATTGATTGGAAGTACTATTGATTTAAATACATGTAATATTACAAAACCATTTATGGGTTGTAGAAGCTGTTTGTCAATTTGTTTCTTCCATGTAATAGATTTAAAAAAAAATGCTGACCATGGCATGGTCATATTAAAAATTTGCCTTGTTCCATTAATATCCCAACCAAGAAAAAATCTGTGTCATAAAATGTAAACAAACGTGATTTGAATTCACATTGATTGCTAAAACATCATGGAAGCAGATATGGTCAATTAAGTTTCTCGAGGTCTTTGGTGAGTGCCGGAACACATTTAGCCCTCTTGTTTAAAGGAAGCACAGAATTAAAAAAGCACTCGTAAAAGACACTCATTTCTCGTATGCAGGCTCCAGAAAACACTGTGACGTACTTCATCAACAATTTCAACTTCAACAATCAGTTCCTCATCAACCCCACTACTGGTGTGATCACACTGTTGCAGAGTGTTCTCAACACTCAGACAGACTTCTACAGGGTAGGCTTTGTATATTTGTTTTATAGCTTTTCTTAAAATAAAAGTTTTTCAATTCATTAAAATTGAATTAACCTAGAATGAGTATTTTGCTATTAAGCTAAATTGCAACCAAAAAACCAGAACCTTTAAATTCAAAATGGACTTTTTTGTAGTCTAGAATTTAGGAATTATACCTTTTTGTTTGCAGCTTGCAAAACAAAATTACAGTAATAGTTAAAACATACACTTTCTTCTTTACAACAGTTTAAAATATTAAACTTTTTTTAGATAATAGCAATAGGCTAATGCACTTTTTTTTAAACATTCCTATTTGTGTTAACAGATGACTGTGACGGCTCAAGATGGCGGTACGCCTGCACGCTTTGCCACAATCACTGTGGACGTTAACGTTGTGAGAGAGACTGGTGCCCTGCGATTCACCTTGGATACATACTCTGCTACTATACCTGAAACAGAGCGTGTCAACAGCTCGATTGTGCAGACCTTTGCCAACCCAGGGGTTTGTCTACCTATAAATTGATTGAACAAAAATGTTTCAAATAACAAATCAATTTTCCTGAATACTTTATAATAGAAAATGGAATAAAAGGGACAATGGAAAAATTACCATACTTATATAACAGAACTGCAAATAAATATAATATTTTATGATACTTATTACTTTATTAATTAAGAATACAAAAACAACTCGAAGCTTATGCACTGTTTTAAACAATTGATCATCAAAGAATATTAATTAAATGCACAAAATTATATATTTATATACATCTTTTTACCAAAAACTCATTATTGAAATGTAAGTTTATTTAAGTCTAGAAATATTATGTCATAATTACCAGTTTGCTCAAAATGATGTCTTTATTGTAGACCCCTCAATACAGCATTATAAGCTCTGAGCCAGGCATTACATACTTTGGTATCAATCCCTCTACTGGGTCAATATTTGTGCGCCGAGCTCTGCAGACTGACCCTGCATACCTGACCTTCTACAGGTGAGCAGCCATGGAGATTGGACAGTTTTAGTTATGTTCAGCATGAGGTTTTCTGTAAGAGATTAATCAAGCTGGACCTTTTCTAGTCAAATATAGTAACGCCAAATGTAGTAATTTTAGGCTGAATTTTTGTAATCTTAAAAAATGCACATTTTTAATCAGTATTTTTCTGAAAAGGACTTGTAAAATATGCTGTGAAAATAAATTGCCCAACTTTGTCAGAAAAACACGTATGCCCCTTGCAAAAACTGAAATCTTATCTTTATTTATTAAATATCTCAAAATACCAACAAGTGGTTTATATCATCACGATCAGCTTTCTATGTCTGTTGATTTACTCTTAAAAGGTGGGAAATGTGCGTAAAGAGTTGTAAAAACAATAGCTATGGTTTTTGTTTTTTTCTAAGTTTTGTATAATTAAGAAATATATAATTTCATTTAATCCATTTATTTTTTTATTTTTAGGCTGCAAATTGAAGCAGTAGCTCAGGGCTCAATATCCCAACAAAGGGCAACTGCTTTCGTGAACGTGACTGTCATTCGCAATGCCAACGCCCCAATCTTCAGCCGTGACCAGTACACTGAGGTCATTCAGGACACACTCTTAGTTGGCAGCCTCATTCTAACGGTCACTGCAACTGACCAGGACTTCGACACTATAGGATACTCAGTGATTAGCGGACTGAACAGCACGGACTTTTTCTACCTCAATCCATTCACTGGTGCGATCAGTTTGAGCAGATCGGTCTTCAACACTGGCCAGGACAGTTATCGCTTTACAGTTCAAGCTAGCGATCAGCGTATCAACACGCGCTTTGACACGGCTGAGGTGTTCATTCAGATCTTGAGAGATACAGGAGCCCCTCAGTTTACTCAAGAACCCTATGTCGGTACTGTGAGAGAAATCGATGTCAATGGAACCTCAATTGTTCAGACAAACTGCTTTGATAATGACAGGCGCGGAAATATTGTGTATGCCCCAGTTGCATACACTCTTGCATCTGCTTTCTTTTCTATAAATTCACAGACTGGAAATGTTTTCCTGTTCAATGGCGGGTCTCTCAGACTGCATGGTGCTAGTCAATACACTGTAAGTATTTACAAGAATTTGATTTCATGATATGATGTAATAGTTTCAGAAAAATATCAACAAGAGTTGTTACTGTGCTGTATTAAAGAAATCATTTTGTAAGTCTCTTCCTTTGTATGGATACTGTACTAGTATCTTAAATGAGCTGTTTAAAGATATTTTTTCCCATGTGGCTGTAAAGATTTGTTCATATGACCAATCCAAGTACAATCAGCACAGTTTCTGCTTATGTGCATTTGTTATCTATTTTATTGTATGTTTCTGTTCAGTTCCGTATTGAATGCTACGACTCTGCCTATCCAAACAACAAGGACTTCTCTGATGTGATAATCAATGTCCGGCGCAATTTGAACCCGCCAGTTTTCGAGTTCCCCAATTATAGCCAGACCATCCCAGAAACCTGGGCACTCGGAAGTGAAGTGCTGCGCGTATCTGCAGTTGATGGGGACGGTGACCTCGTTACTTACTCCATTAGTGGGGATGCATTTGGTACCAATAATCGTGCCAATGAGTACTACTTTATTGGGGCGGAGGATGGAAGAATTTACTTGAAGAAACCGTTGACCATGGGCTCTCATACGGAGGATAATGTTAGTGGTTGTTTTTCGATGAATTTTGCAATACATTTTAAAATGCTTTTTATAGACAAAAAATATTGCCTTTTTATAATTGGATGGACTTAAATGGCATTGATTAAGAACTTATTAATAAACAAACATTTATTAAGCTTAACTATATCCAGGCAAACATATCAATAATGTTATTTTTGTTATATTTGTTTGTTTTTCATCAGATTGGATTGCGTGCCTGTGACAACAGACTGAACGAACGTCAGTGTGGCACTGCGGTTGCCAGGGTTATTATAACCAGAGACCGGTTCCCACCAGTATTTGTCAACCAGCCATACCAGGCCTCCATCAACAAGAACCATGGCGTAAACACCACAGTCCAGTTTACGTCTGCTGTCGATTCAGACCTTGTTGTGAGTAAATGAAATATTTGGACAATATATTACACAATTTCATGTCTTTGAACATTCCAAAGATAAAATCCTTTGATTGATTTGATTAGGTGATGTAACATACAATAAGGATTTGATTAACTACCATTGTTTGTTACATTTTTTGATGAATGTGTATAGATTGGCCTCCTACACCTATTAACTTCATCCTATCAGTTTATAACATTTTATTAGCAAGCACTTAAATGATTAAAAATGCATTACTTACAGGGACAAATCCGTTACAAGATGGATGGACTGTACCCAGCCCCAACGTTCTTCACAGTGAACGAGTTATCTGGTGAAATCAGATTGCAATCAAGTATTGCAACAGATGCAATGCTCACTAACACATACTTCGTAAAACTGCTTGCCTATGACACTGCATACCCAACCATGTTTGGAACTGCGACTGCAACAATTTTCGTAAACCGTAATCCGAATGGTCCAGTGTTCCTCAACCAAAATTGCAGAGCCTCAATCTCAGAAACTGCTTTGATTGGCCAGAATATTTTCAATGCCACAGCTGTTGATGCTGACCTGGTGAGTAAGAGGAAATAATGTTTGTAAGACTTGGAAATTGTTTTAGAAAGCCTGATAATTAAACGGTATTGAAAAACATCTAAACCCTTTTTTAAATTTTTTTGTCAAAATAACTGCCCAAGGCATAATATCATGTAATATTGTATAAATAGTCATATCATTACATAAGTTTTAAATAATGTTTCTGATTATGTGCTAAAGATATTTGCATGCTTGCTTTCAGGATATACTCTCTTACTCTTTTGGAGCCAATACCGATGTTGACGACACAACCTTCTTCTACTTGAATCCTGATACTGGTTTCATTGTTCTAAGATCTTTGCTCACAAATACTGCACTCTCTCAGTTCCAGGTAAGTGTTATGCAGCATTTCTTAACCATGAAATGTAAACGTATGAAATATAGTGAAGACAATTATTGGATTAATTGTATTTGTATGTACTAAGTATGCTTACTATGTATTGGTAAATCAGCTTAAGTAAGAAAGTGGAGTAGATTAACTAATGTTATAATATGACTGAACAACTGATGTTAATTGCTAAATTACTAATGACAAATTTCTCCTTTACAATTTTGGAAAGCACACAATCTGAAATATTTGAGTTTTGTTCTGAAAAAACTGGGCATACTGCATGTGCGTAAAGTGTCGTCCCAGATTGGCCTGTGCAGTCCACACAGTCTAATCAAGGATGACACTTTCCGCTTTTATGACGTTTTTCGTTTAAATCAAGTCTCTTCTTAGCAAAAATCCAATTTAGGAGGAAAGTGTCGTCCCTGATTAGGCTGTGCGGACTGCACAGGCTAATCTGGGACGACACTTTTTGCACATGCATTATGCCCAGTTTTCTCAGAACGCGACTCATTTATTCAATTGCCCTCATCTCCTTTAATTAAAATTAAACTACATGTTTTACTGTACTTGCAAACATACATTTACCTTCTGACCAGTTCAACGTCCTCGTGAGTGACGAGAGCAACCCAGCAAAGACATCAACGCTTAACTGTGTCTTTGACATTGTGCGAGACACTGCACCTCCTATCTTCATCCGAACACCTTACAGAGTAAATATTCTCGAGAACCGACCAATCAATGACAGGATCTTCAGCGTCACCGCCACTGATGCAGATCTGCGTGGTGCAATAGTTTACGGCGTCTCGGCAGATTTTGTTGCTGGCAACTACCTGCCTGCCTTCTACTTCGCCATAGATGCGCAGAATGGTGATATTCGTGTTCGCAATACTCTGAGGACAGAGTCCACTATGTCATCTACATATCAGGTAAACAGTTTAATGAAAACAGTAATCTAGGTTTCTAATAAAATAATTAATAGTATTCTAAGCATTGAAATGGTTATTCTCCACCTTAAGTCTATTGTTTTTATGTCCCCCACCACTATAGTGAGGGACATATTGTTTTTGCCCTGTCTGTTGGTTTGTTGGTTAGTTGCTTTGTGCGTTTGTTTGCCCAAACTTTAACATTTGCAATAACTTTTGCAATATTGAAGATATCAGCTTCATATTTGGCATGCATGTGTATCTCATGGAGCTGCACATTTTAAGTGGTGAAAGGTCAAGGTCAAGGTCATCCTTCAAGGTCAAAGGTCAAATATATGGGTCAAAATCGCTCATTTAATGTTCACTTTTTAGCTCACCTGATTGCTCAGGTGAGCTTTTGTGATCGGTTTTTGTCTGTCGTATGTCCGTCCGTCTGTCGTCCACATTTGGTTTTTAAACACTCTAGAGGCCACATTTCTTGTCTGATCTTCATGAAACTTGGTCAGAAGATGTGTCCCAATGATATCTCGATAGAGTTCAAAACTGGGTCATGCTGGGTCAAAAACTAGGTCACTAGGTCAAAAAAAAGAAAAAATGCCCAATCTTCATGTAACTTTGTCAAAATGTTTGTCTTAATGATATGTTGGTTGAGTTCAAAAGTGGATCCAGTCCGTTGAAAAACATGGCCGCCAGTGGGCGGGGCAGTTTTCCTTATTTGGCTATAGAGAAACCTTGTAAACACTCTAGAGGCCACATTTCTTGTCCGATCTTAATGAAACTTGGTCAGAAGATTGTCCCATTGATACCTCAATCGAGTTCGAAACTGGGTCATGCTGGGTCAAAAACTAGGTCACTAGGTCAATAAAAATAAAAACTTGTAAACACTTCAGAAGTCACATTTCATGCCCAATCTTCATGTAACTTTGTCAAAATGTTTGTCTTAATGATATGTTGGTTGAGTTCAAAAAGGTGAGCGAACTAGGGCCATCTTGGCCCTCTTGTTCAATATTGAAGATAGCAACTTGATATTTGGCATTCATGTGTATCTCATTGAGCTTCACATTTTGAGTGGTAAAAGGTCAAGGTCAATGTCATCCTTCAAGGTCAAACATCAAATATATGGGGACATAGTGTCTCACAAACACATGGCTTGTTTTAACATTCTATGACTTGTGTGAATGAGTGGTTAGTATTTACGAAATCTTTGATTTTCTTGATTGCTCCTGATTTACCAATTCATTTTGATTTTAAAGCTTGATAGCACAATTAAAACTTAGCTATTGCTCAAAGCTTTTACAAAATTACTTTCACAACTGTAATAACCCCCCCCCCCCTTCATAATTTTTCTAAGGATTAATGTGTTTTTCCATGTAGCTTGTGGTGACCGCCTACGACAGCCAGTCCCCAAGGTATGTTGCCACAGCAACTGTCACCATCACTGTAAACAGGAATCCCAGCACACCAGTGTTTGAGCTCACCTCGTACCAAACCACACTCAGCGAGTACTACCCCATAGGACAGCTAGTCTTCAACATCACAGCAACTGACCCAGATTTTGTAAGTATCTTGTGTATAGATGTGTATCTTGTGGGTTTAAACGCTCTAGGAATGTTGATGTTTTTGAGGCTTTGACAAAGGGAACATAAGGGTCACTATAAGTTTATTGATTAAAAAATATCCTGAATTTATGAAAATTATTTCTAATAAAACAAATTACTGTTCGTGAAATAATTTTTATAAGCCTAAGCATGAAGTCAGTTTCCAAAAATCTTAACTTTGAAAGTCCTCAAAGAAAACTTTGCATATTGGGTCTTTTGGAAATGCAGAAATAAATTCTTGCATGCAGGTCAGGTGTGAAATGTTTAAAAGATGTTATTTTCAGGTTTGCCTTACCTTGATTGACAAGCCCACTACAGTATGACAAACATGAAAACTTTAATATTACTTGTTATTTCAGGATACTGTAAAGTACTCCTTTGTCGTTCAAAGTGAAAATCTGAATCCTACCATCAACCGTGGTCTTGATTTCTTCTATATTCTTGAGAGCTCTGGATTGGTCTACCTGAAGACACCACTCTACACTGACACTCTGCAAGAAAGCAGATTTACTGTATGTTAACCAAGAGTCTATAGAGATTTACTGTATGTTAACCCAGAGTCTGTTGATTTCTGTGGGTATACCAATAAAAGATCCAATACCCATTTAAAGATCCATACGAGAAACAATTATTGTGACAAATTCGTTTGTATTTTACAACTTTTAGATAAATATTTATTATATTTTTTGGTCTATGGTCATTATTGAGGAAACCAAAATGTGTAAGAAATATTATAGATCAAATGTTTCATTCGTAATAATTTTGCAACCAATGTTCAGTGACAAACATTTACTTTCCAACAGATGCAAGTTCAAGCACGCGACCAAAGGTTCCCTGAAGAGCGTTTTGCAGTAGCTCCCGTTACAGTGTTTGTCACTCGTACCAGAAACCCACCAGTGTTTGTGCAGACGCCGTACAGAGTGACTGTATCTGAGAATATTGCGGTTGGCAGTAACATCTACAGGGTCACTGCACAAGACTCTGACCTGGAGGTGGAGTTTTTTCAATTCTTTTTGATGTATTTCTAAATGAGCCATTCATTGTGTATTATAATGATGCCATTTAAATATGTTTTGGGGTCATTTTTTGTGAAAAGAGCATATACATGTCATATAAACAAATTTAATAGCAACACTTTATGAGTAATTAATCAATATACATACGATATTTAAGCATACCATTCTAACTAAAGATTTTCATCATAAACACAGGTTTTGTGATGGAACTTCTTGCATTATGCAAAAATGATTCTTATGCCATGGGTCATATCTTCTAAAACCGAAGCCTGTTCTTAATATTTATTAAATGTTTACAGCATTATATTAGCTTGTATGTGAGAACTATGTACCTTGTCAAGCTTTTGTCTTAATGGTATTGTTCTAAAATATAAAAACTAAACTGACATGACAAAACATATACATGTATTTGTTTTTGTCTCCCATTTTAGAGTGTTGCCAGTAGAAAATGAACATGTTAAAATACATAGAAATTACATAAATCCCAAAATGAACAAAAAACATGTTGGCATAGTAGTACTTAGGTTTGTTTATAATATCTGGAGTCCTGTCTCAGAGTGTTTATACTACAAATGGTTTGAAAGAACTAAACATACACTTGCTCATTGGTTTTGTTTCAGGAAAGAATAGAGTACGTGGTTGTTGGTGATGATGTAGCACCCTACTATTTCCGTGTTAACTCCACCACGGGTGAAGTCCATGTTAGAAACAATCTTATCACAGACAGGGTCAACTTCAGATACAATGTAACTTTTTATTTCTTTTTGTTTTTAATTTCATAAATATTTTTAATAATGTGCTGCGTTTTGAGTATAATACTATAATCTAGCGCTTAAAAATTTCCTATGCACATGAAGTTGCTCTACATGGTGAGAATTATAATCATATCATCAGACCAGTATGAAATGGTCATCAATGTTAATAAAGTGATTATAATAAAAATGGGTCAACCCAACACACTGCTCAATGCAATCTTTATTTCCAAACCTATTGTGAAGATTTTAAATGACATACATGTCATATTTACCAGTATTTTGAGTTCTTTCGAGTTCTGAAGATGTTTTCTGTAGTGTGCTGTTAATTGTTTAAATATAAAAAATAACTGTATGTTTGTCTGTGTTTAGCTGCGTGTGCAAGCCTATGACACGGCCTACAGAGCTCAGATTGCTGAGTCTGTGGTGGAAATAACCGTAACAAGGAATGAGTTTTCTCCTGTATTTTTGTTATCGCCATACCGTGTCACCATCAACGAAACCATCACTCTCGGATCTTGTATTCTCACTGTGTCAGCTAGAGATCAAGATGGGGTATGTTTTCTTTTAGGCTTGTTAATTGTTGATTTTGTGTTGTTAACTATAACTGCTCACTACCAAGAATCTGTATACTATGTGTTTTTATTTTACTTTAAATATTAGTTAATTGATATACTACGTTTCCTTTACATTCTTTGAACAATGCCCCATGAGTCTTCTTTAATACAATGGAAGCATTTTTAGAATGCAAGTAACTTTGTTAAGCTAACAGAGGTTGCAAATCTGATTGATATGCAAGTTACAAAGCATGTTGCTTTGGTAGAACCCTTGATGTCTTTTGATGTCATACCTTTTGCATACCTACCAAAGTAGGGATCAAACTCATGATTGTCGTTGTTCAACATCTTTTAGTAAATGATCCTTACTCTGGAAAAATGGGGCCTAATGCACGTGCACAATGTATTGCCACATATTAGCCTGTGCAGTCTGCATAGGATAATCCAGGACGACACCTTACGCACATGCATTAAGCCCTGTTTTCCCCTAGGTAGGTTCAAAATAATTTCAATATGGCTGACATTTTGTTGAACTCAACTATGTGTTTGCATGTTCAGGACCGTGTAACATACACTACCAATGGTGACCAGTCCACACTAGAGTTCTTCAGCCTGGGAACCGACTCTGGAGCCATCTGTGTCCGTCAATCCCTCTTGGGCAGTCGACAGACCGAGTACAGGGTGGGTATGAACTACAGGGTCTGGTCATTGAACAGGAAGAACATGCGTAGTTTGTTCAAAAACAGCATGTTAAGTAAATAATTATTGTATTAATAAACCTGTTCAGTTGATGTTTTTGCAGCTTTTTCTTGATACAAATTGTGTATAAGTATTTAATTTATAAAGATTTTTTTAAATTGATATAATTTATAAACGTTTAGAAATTATTCTTATCTTTTTTTAGCTCATCTATTTTTTGAAAAAAAATTATGAGCTATTGTCATCACCTTGGCGTCGGCGTCGGCGTCGGCGTCGGCGTTGGCGTTGGCGTTGGCGTCGGCGTCCGGTTAAGTTTTGCGTTTAGGTCCACTTTTCTCAGAAAGTATCAATGCTATTGCATTCAAACTTGGTACACTTACTTACTATCATGAGGGGACTAGGCAGGCAAAGTTAGATAACTCTGGCGTGCATTTTGACAGAATTATGTGCCCTTTTTATACTTAAAAAATTGAAAATTTTGGTTAAGTTTTGCGTTTAGTTCCACTTTTCTCAGTAAGTATCAATGCTATTGCATTCAAACTTGGTACACTTACTTACTATCATGAGGGGACTGGGCAGGCAAAGTTAGATAACTCTGGCATGCATTTTGACAGAATTATGTGCCCTTTTTATACTTAGAAAATTGACAATTTTGGTTAAGTTTTGTGTTTAGGTCCATTTTATTCCTTAAGCATCAAAGCTATTGCTTTCATACTTGCAACACTTACTAACTATCATAAGGGGACTGTGCAGGCAAAGTAATGTAACTCTGACTGGCATTTTGACAGAATTATGTGCCCTTTTTATACTTAGAAAATTGAAAATTTGATTAAGTTTTGTGTTTAGGTCCACTTTATTCCTACAGTATCAAAGCTATTGCTTTCATACTTGCAAGATTTATGAACTATCATAAGGGGACGGTGCAGGCAAAGTTATGTAACTCTGACTGGCATTTGGACGGAATTATGGGCCCTTTATACTTAGAAAATTGAAAATTTGGTTAAGATTTATGTTTTGGTCACTTTACCCCTAAAGTATCATAGATATTGCTTTCATACTTGGAACACTCACAAACTATCATAAGGGTACAGTAAAAGGACAAGTTGCATAACTCTGGTTGTCATTGTTACGGAATTATGGCCCTTTTTTGACTTAGTAACTTTTAATATATGGTTAAATTTTGTGTTTCGATCCACTCGAAGTATCAAGGCTATTGCTTTCAAACTTCAAATACTTACATGCTATCATGAGGTTACTGTACCTGGCAACTTGAATTTTACTTTGACCTTTGAATGACCTTGACTCTCAAGGTCAAATTATTAAATTTTGCTAAAATTGCCATAACTTCTTTATTTATGATTAGATTTGATTGATACTTTGATGAAACTACTCTTACCTGACATACCACAATAGACTTCACCCAAACCATCCCCCGTGCCCTCCCCTCCCCCCCCCCCCCCTAATTTTTTTTTTTTTTTTTTTTTTTTTTATAAGATCATCTCACAAATGACCACCACACCCTCACACTATACCCCCCCCCCCCCCACCCCCCCCACCCCCCCCCCCCAAATTTTTTTTTTGATTTTTTTTTTTGATTTTTTTTTTTTTTTTAAGATCATCTCACAAATTATCACCACACCCTCACACTATACCCCCCCCCCCCCGATTTTTTTATTATTTTTTTTTTTTTTCGCTTTTTTGGAAGATAATGTAATAAATGTCCACAACCCCACACTATACACCCCTCTTCACTCCACTCCTCCCTCCTTTGTGATTGAAAATGAGAGTCCCTTCACCTTTAAAAAGAAAATAGATGAGCGGTCTGCACCCGCAAGGCGGTGCTCTTGTTTAATATTAATTCAGTCATTATTAAGGTATCCTCCTTATTATATAACCTTGTCTTGTCGGGCCTTTTATCTCATTTGGTAGAGCACCGGGCTCGGCCCAATCCTGTGTGGGATCGGTCATGAATCCTTTCTGTGGCCATTTTCCCTTAACTCTGATTCAAGTAGGGCAGTTGTAAGTTACTGGCATAAGATTTCTGGTAAGCTAGCATACCTTGGAAAAGTGAGTTGGTTATCTGACCACCAAAATCTCATTAGGTGCAATGTTTAATATTTAACAAACACACATTTAATTAGAAATTCTCATTTTTTGGCATCAGATGACCATCACAGCAAATGACAATGGAAATCCAGCCAGAACCAGTTTTGTGGAAGCGTTCATCACAGTGATCCGTGACCAGTTCCCACCAGTGTTCATCAACTTGCCATATGGTGTTACGCTAAGCGAGTATACATCTGTGGGATCGTTTGTTTTTGACACCAACGCCACTGACAGTGACCTTGTGGTGAGGATAGATATGAGTAAACACAAAGGAATCTGTCTACTGTTGAATCTGTCGCTTTTTTTAGTACTGCATTTTTATGTTCCCCACCACTATAGTGGGGGACATATTGTTTTTGCCCTGTCTGTTGGTTTGTTGGTTTGTTTGCTCCAACTTTAAAATTTTGCCATAACTTTTGCAATATTGAAGATAGCAACTTCATATTTGGCATGCATGTGTATCTCACAAAGCTGCACATTTCGAGTGGTTCAAGGTCAAGGTCATCCTTTAAGGTAAAAGGTCAAATATATAGCTTCATAGGGCAGAAGGGGACATAGTGTTTCCGACAAACACATTTCTTGTTTACTATTAGAATTAATAATATCACGTAACATCCTTAATGTGTTCCCGTAAATGTGTTGTAGAATTTTTCATTTTTGTGTGCTTTTTTTCTATTTTAAATTTTCATCCTCATTTTAAACTGATGTGTTTACATGTGACAGGGCCAGATCCGCTACTCTCTGATCGGAGACTACCCCACCCAGAGCTTCTTCACTCTGGACACAGTCACTGGCATCCTGACGACAATAAGCAGTCTGCGACTCGATGCTAACTACGCCTCATTCTACGTAGCCAGAGTTACCGCTATCGACAACCTTCGACCCAACCAGATCGCCACGGCAACTGTTGCTATCAATGTGATTCGCAACCAGAATGGCCCCATTTTCTCACTGCCTAGCTACACTAACACAATTCCTGAGACCACCAGTGTGGGGAATGTGGTGCTTAATGTGACGGCCAGAGATTTGGACGTCAATGTAGGTTGACGGTGTGATTATATCGCTTTTGTTTTCATGATAATGCTTCTGAAATTGACTTTTTTAGCATTGTGACAGAATGTTTTACAAATGAAGTTTTTTGTTGGAATGGAACAAGTACGACCATTTTAAAAAGTCTGAATATTAACATGATATACATTTGAAATTGTTTGGCATTTCCGAATTGAGTGATTATTTGCAATCCTTTTACACAAATTGTAAATAGCGATCCCTTGTCCAGATTGAAGTCAGCAGTTTTTGTCTTCTTTAAATATTGTGTTTTGATACTTTGAGAACTAGCAAATGTTGAACATGCTAGTATATACAAGCTCTTATTTTCAGGACCAGATCACTTACTATCTGACCTCACAGACATTTTCTGGGAATCAGTTCAACAACTTCTATTTCTACATGGACCCCAACACAGGCGCTGTTTGGTTGAGAGCGTCGGTGCTAAACATTGGCATTAACAACTTCTTTGTAAGTCCTTGGCATTTAAAATGTACTTCATTCAGTTTGTTTTGTAGTTCTTGTTTGTTTCATTCATGTGTAACTGTCAACTTGAAACAAAAAGAATGGATTGTTTAACTTTTTATTGGTTCAATGTCGTTTTTTTTTTTTTTCTTGTATTTTTGTGTCTCTGTTAATTATTTCATCATTAATATCCAACATGTTTTACTGTAATGGACAATTCAAATTATTATCCCCCGCCATAGGCGGAAGGATATTGTTTTGGCGTTGTCCGTCCGTCTTTCCGTCCGTCCGTCCTGAGCCACATCTTGGAAGTGCTTTGGCAGATTTCATTGAAACTTGGTATGAGTATATATATATAGATAAGAGGATAATGGACGCCAAATGGCATTGTATACCATCTGTTAATAACAGAGTTATGGCCCTTTGTATCTTGAAAAAAATGCTTTTTTGTGTGTCCGGAGCCATATCTTGGAAATGCTTTGGCGGATTTAATTGCAGCTTGGTATCAGTATATATATATGTATAAGAGGATAATGCACGCCAAATGGCATTGTACACCATCTGTTAATAATGGAGTCATGGCCCTTTGTATCTTGAAAAAATGTTTTTTGTGTGTGTCAAATATAACATTTTGTATCCATAAGCATATTGGCGGGGGACATCAATTCAACGAATTTGCTTGTTTCAATTGGATTTTCCATGTATTCAAATTGTATCAGTAATTTTTTGTACCTTCTGCAGTTGACCTTCCGAGCCTGTGACAGTGGTCTACCGCAGCGCTGTGCCAACAGTACTGGAACAATCAACGTACTGCGTAACCAGTTCCCCCCGATCTTCCGCAACGAGCCTTACAGCCGCACTATTCAGGACACAGCCGTTGTTGGTAGCAGCGTGTTAACAATCACTGCCACAGACGCTGACCAGATTGGCACTCTTGTGTACGAGGCACTGACCACTCCCTATCCATTCGAGCTCAACCGTCTTACTGGTGTCGTCACCTTACAGTACCAGGGCTTGTTGTATGGTCCTGCCTTGTACACTGTAAGTAACGATACTTCTCGTTATGTGTCATTCACACTGAGAATGTTAACAGATCCATACATTCAATGATTAATAAATAATTATTTATTGATGCATGTTTGGATATTGACAGGGCATTTTTAACCAGGTTTTCCGAAGGAAAAAACTGGTTATTAGATTGGCGAATGCGGGCGGGCTGGCTGGCTGGCTGGCTGGCGGGCTGGCGGGCCGGTGGAACAAGCTTGTCCGGGCCATAACTATGTTGTTCATTGTCAGATTTTAAAATCATTTGGCACATTTGTTCACCATCATTGGACGGTGTGTCGCGCGATATAATTACGTCGATATCTCCAAGGTCAAGGTCACACTGAGTTCAAAGGTCAAAAATGGCCATAAATGAGCTTGTCCTGGCCATAACTATGTCATTCATTGTGAGATTTTAAAATCATTTGGCACATTTGTTCACCATCATGGGACGGTGTGTCGCATGAAAGAATCACATCAATATCTCCAACGTCAAGGTCGCCACGACTAAAAATATATTTAAAAAAAAAAAAAAAAACTTACCAAGGGGGGTAATTTTGTTTGTTCATTTCAAAAGTTCAGTTTGAGTTTTCTCCCTTTATCAGATTTTTTTCACAATGAAAACCTGGTTTTGTGACAATTTTGTCCCTTGTCATTCTTGAATTGATATTTGATAGAAAGAAATTAAAACACATTTAGTGTGTAACACTTTCCATGTAAATATTTCTGAATAACTTAATTTTTATCTTCATATGAGTACATATTTTATAATCTAGTATAAAGTATGCTCTTTAGTGTAAAGAGAAATAATTTTGATTGAAAATTTATTTTTTACGAAAAATGTTATCACGGGATTGTGTTTCCTTTCAGTTCCGCGTGCGTGTCTATGACGATGCCGATACAACCAGATTTGACGACAGCAACGTCACAGTATCCGTTATTCAGAACCCAAGTGGACCTAACTTCCTAAATGACCCCTATTCAGTGACCATCTCAGACAACCACGCCTTGGGATCCATAGTCGTCAACACTACTGCTGTGGATCTGGATGGGGTAAGTAGTCAGATGAAGTAGGATGATAATGAGCCATGTTCTAGGAAAAGTGGGCTTAATGCATGTGTGTTAAATGCTTGCGAGTTCAGCAAAGGCTAACCTGGGACAACTTTCAGCTTATATGGAACTTTTCATTTAAAGTGTCTTGTATTCAAAATCAAGATTAACAGGAAAACGTTCCTGAGAAGCCTGTGCGGACTGCACAATCTGGGATGACACTTTACACACTTGCATTAAGCCCAGTTTTCCCATAATGATTAAGACGATTAAAACGTGACAAGATACTGCATGGAGAATATCTCTTAATAGTGATAAAGGATTATATCAATTATGGTGGTGATGAAGGATGGTGCTGATGATGGTTTTGTTGGTATTAATTATGCTGATGATAATGCCAATGATGCTGATGTTAAAGCCATAAATTTTTATGTACATGATACTTATTGTGATGCTCATGTTATCTCAATAATTATATGGATATTGTGATCACAAAATAAAATCAACAGTCATCAGTGTGGCTTACTTATATTTCTCAAGTGTGAAGACCTGTTTTGATTCAGGATATTGTTCGATACTACTTCCTGGGAGATATACTGGCCCAAGACTTCTTCTACATAACTGCGGACACTGGAGATATATTCCTGAGGCGCTCACTGCTTGGAACCAATGTCACACGATTCCCGGTTTGTGACTTCCACATTTACTCATTTTCATTTCTTTTATATTCAAAAGTAAAAGTAACATTACCACCTTGTGAGGTTATTTTATCTTGTTGACATTTATTTAAAAATTTACATTTTTCATTTTGTAAGACTAAATTCAAACCTATTATGATTATTTTGGTTTGATTTGTTAAATCTATGTCAACAAAAGATATAATTGGAGACTGTATGTAACTTCAATGTTATTATTTTAAAACTGATTATTTAAATATTTGCAATTAATAATATATTCTGGCACTGGCTTTAATTTGTGTTCAGTCTGAACAGGCCCATCTGGGACAAAATCGTACACCCATGCATTTAGCCAAAGTTGGCCAGAACACACCTCGTACAAACATTATTTCTCATATAAACCCTGTTAACAAATGTTTGCAGTTCACAGTAAGAGCATCCGACCAGCGTGTTATTGAAAGGACAGATGAAGCAAGTGTCCTTATCAACGTTGTCAGAGACGTACAGCCACCATTCTTTGTCAACGAACCCTACGCATTTGCTATTAGCGAAAACCGAATCAATGAAGTGGTCTACACTGCAGTTGAAGCAAGGGATAATGATTTGCAGGTAATTACTGGTCAAGTCATCATAGTTATGTTGTTGTTTTTTCCAAGAATTGTTTCTTCTTTCATCAAAATTGGTTAGTTTTTTTTTAGATCTTTACTTAATGTCATAGAACTGACTGTTAACATTGGCACACATTTGTGTTCCTGGTTTGATGATTTTGGTGTTAAAAATCTTTCACTAAATTAGTATGTAGGGCGTTTTGACAATCAACGCCCTGAACATCTTTGTTAATGTTTTAAATATCTATTTATCATTGTTGAAGTTAAGATAAGTCTATACAATCTGATCAACTCATTCATTTTTACATATTTACAGCATAGGTATATGTTGGACTTGATTGAAGTATTTTTAAGCTAGAAACCTTATTACATGTTTATGATTGAAAAAATTCTCCAGTTTGCAGATTTTCATTGATATTTTTTCTTACTCATAGTATTCTGTTTAATAGGGCACCCTCAGATACGAAGCGTTTGGCGTCTACCCAGCTCAGTCATTCTTTGCGATCAATCCAACCAATGGAGACATAAGTGTGATAAGAAGCTTGCGGGAAGATGGTCTCAACAGGCTTTCATACACGGTAAATTGTACTCAGATAAAAATGCAGTATTGAAATATGTGTAAATGCTTAAATTATTTGGAATTACTGATTGAAAATAATTTGGAATTACAGAAGCATATTTGGAATAATTTGAAAAGTATTTATAGATGTTAGTTTTGTCATTATATGCTTCATGTTGTTGGTTTTTGTTGTTTCATTTTGGTTGGTGGTTGGTGGTGGGTGGTTTATGCCGTATTTATGCATATATGTGCATATCAATAAGCTTTATCAAACATTAAAAGCTCGTTATGTTGACAGCTTTTATCCAAAAGTAATCTATAACATTCCATTCACTTTTTTATTTTCCTCCGCTTTTAGTTGGACATCCTGGTATACGACACTGCCTACCCGAACATGCGAGACGTGTCCCAGGTGATCATTACAGTGCTTCGGGATGAGTCCGGGCCCATATTTCAGCCCTCAGCAACCTACCAGGTCACAATCCCAGAGACCACGCCCATTGGTAACAACGTCATTGTTGTAACAGCTGTGGATCCTGACAATGTGAGTGGAAAATGCTTCTAATTGCTTATTTTTCTTTCCTTATAAAGACAATATTTATATGAGCAGATCTGCCTTGTGCAATACTTTTTGTTTGTAATAGGGCACTTTACCTTTATTAATCTGTATTAATATATGATGCAGTCTGCATTAATGAATTTGTCATGTATGTTCATACCAATAATTTAAATGTTGAAATAGCCGACGATAACTAATAAATCTAAGAAGGTAGGGCTGGAATAAGACCAACAAAGTTTAGGAAATGTTTATTTGGACTGAACATATTAATTATGATTTCTTTTACTTAATATGTAAAATAAAACAAAATTGTTGGTAATTATAGACTCTGATACATTTTTCTGATAAATAGTATTTATTGTTTTAAAGATCATGTGCTTGCATGGTTGGTTTACTGTGGTCGTGCATTTTTCAGGATTTTGTCTCGTTCAAACTTCTAAATGGAACAAACAATGGAATGGATTACTTCTTCCTTGATCAAGCTACAGGAGCTGTTTCTGTCAGACGTAACCTCGTCAGAGATCCATTCCTCTCAGAGTACTTGGTAATGCTTGATGGTTTAAAGTGTGATGGTTTACCCTTTCAGTGCTGGAACCGAATTTTTAAGGCCTTTGCAAACAGTTTGGATCCAGATGAGACGCCACAGAACATGGCGTCTCATCAGGATCCAAACTGTTTGCTAGTCTGATGGTATTCTTGGAAAAAAAATCAAGAAAATGGTAATTTTAGAAATTCAACAGACAACATTTTAGCAGACAACAAATTTCCAAGCATGCAAAGGGTTAAACAAACTATCTGTCTTAATGTCATTGTTTTAATCATTATGTGTAAAGACATTAGCTCTTGAATGGAGTCATTATTGCACATTAATTGAATAGTGTCTTACACATACACACGAAAAATTCTGGTTGTGGAGTACCTGTATAACAAAGAATCATATTATTGTTTAATAGCTATACCAATATTTTTTTAGGCATACAAATAACTGTAAAAAAGTGTAAACAAATTGAGTTTAATTCTTTAACAAGTATTGTTCGTACATATTACACAAAATGGCATGCCTTGAAATGAAAGACTCCTCCTCCTGCAGCTTACTCTTCAAGCAATCAGTCGAAGCCGGTCTGCATTTGCTACAGTGCGTATCTTGATCACGCGCCAGATCGATCAGAGACCATTCTTCATTAACACCCCGTACAGACGCTCGATCATCAATGATCAGATCATCAATCAGACTCTTCTGTCAGTCACAGCTCGCGACAATGACCTTGTGGTGAGATTATTGTGTTATCGATTACCACCTTTTTGTGGCTTTTAATGTTTTTGAGTATTGTTTTTTTCTTAATTTGTGTTTACCTTATGCAAAACTTGACTAATCCGTAGATACAAAAAAACTACTTTTTATTTGTGTCGCCTGAATATTTGCATATTGCTATTTGAGGTGTTTTTGGTTGGAATAAAAATAAAAATACCCCGTGGAATAAGGTTACTTTTTGTTTTATTTATCCAACATATTTGTTAAAAAATGTTTCACTCGGTTTTAAATTACAACTTTTGCAAATGCATTATAGGTAACATTTATTTTTCATTTTTTTACCAAATCTGCTTAGATTTTATAACAAAATCTTACACATCTTCTATTCAGCTGTGGGTTTGTTGATGATTGTAGGGCCAGATTCGATACAGGACCATCGGATTCTTCCCAGCAACAGAATATTTCAGCATTGATGAAGTGACGGGTGCTGTCCGCATATTCCGAAGTGTGAGAGGCGACCAGTATTCATCACAGCTATATGTGGTATGAATCATTTTAACCAAAAAAGACAGATAATGAATATCGGGCTACAAAATAATTTAATCATAGAAATTGACATTGAACAACAAATATCTTTTTTAATATCTGAACAAATGAATTAAAGTGATCTGTTGGCGTAATGATATTTTTTTTATAGAATAGGTTTATAAAATTGTGGGTTTTTTAAGTTGTCATTTGTGATTTTAATCCAATGATAATATTCCCCTTGCAGTTGACTGTTCAGGCGTATGACACTGCATTCCCTTCGATGACTGCTCAGGAAGATGTATATATTGATGTCATCCGCAACCCCAACCAACCGCAGTTTCTAGAGAGCTTCTACTCGCGCTCTGTACCAGAAAATATCGCTTTGGGATCCCAGGTGCTTTGCGTGAATGCTACTGACCTTGACGGAGATGTACTGTACTATGAGCTCACTGGGGATCAGGGAAATTTCAACCAGAACCAGTTTGCAAGAGACTTTTTCTTCATGACATCAGGTGGTTGTGTTTTTGTGAGGAGAAATCTTTACGAATCCACCATCAACAGCTACACTTTCACAGCCACGGCTAGGGATCGCGCCTATCCAGAGAAATTTGGGTCAGCTACAGTTCAAATTCAGATTGTGCGGGATCAGTTCAAACCAATTTTCACACTACAGGATTATGTTGTTACAATTCAAGAGAACTCCCCTGTCAATAGTACCCAGCCTATCATAACTGTCACTGCATCTGATAGCGATCTAAGGGTAAGTGCATGTAAAAAATAGTCCTACCATTGAAACTGAATCATAAACTATATGCACCCAGAAAATTGACTCAATTTTGTATCTCAATAATCTTAAAGAATGCAGAATAGTGAAAGTTGAAATAAAATTTATATGCACACCTTGATATAACAAAACTGACCAATATTGACTTGCTACCTTGCAGGGACAGATTGTATACGAGGCCACTGGTGATGGTTCTGCCCTGTCCTACTTTATGATCAACCAGAATGGACAGATCTTTGTGAAACAGAGTCTTAGGAACGAGCTTGCCACAACCTACCTTGTAAGAGAGCTGCCTTCATAGCAATTTGGCCTTTATACCTGATTTTAGGTCTTAAATTTGAATGCTATGTAGTGTTAATTTTGCAGGTAGTTCAGTTTGATAAATATGTCCTGTGATGTTAGTGTTTGGTGTTTATGGAATTAGATGGTGGGCATGTTTCATTGTCTACCTTTGAAATGTCATGCAAGAATTGGTTTTATGCCATGTGGTGGTAGTATGGCTCCATTCATTTTGTTGAGGAGCTACTATGTCGGCTTATGAGGCCACAATACCTTGCATTACTTTGTAGCAGACAGGGTATTTCCTGGTAATACTGTGCCACAGCACAGGATGGTCTGGAGCTTTGCTGGCCATATTTAAGACCCTTTTTTCATGATGCGCCTGATAACCAATATTTTCCCACAAAATCTCCTGCTGTCATTACTTTAATTTAAAATAAATGGTTATCACAAGTTTATAATTAAGCTTTGATTGTTTACAAGATCATCTATTTAATCATTGATTATCTCTGGTTGAATTAACAAATTGTTATTGGTAACCATCTCTTATAAATAAACAGCTGAATGTTAATCAATCAAATCTCATCTGTTGACCAATTACAGATGTCCTTGAGAGCTTACGACAGCTTCTACGCCTACAATTATGGATTTGCAACGGTCCGCATCATTGTGATCCGTAATCCGAACCCTCCAGTGTTCAGCCTGCCGAGCTATCAGGTGACAGTGAACGAGAATATCCCCCTTGGCAACGTGGCAGTTGACATTCAGGCTACTGACGCAGATCAGGTTGGTGCCATTAAGCCTCTATAGCTCAGGCATGCACTTAAATGCATTTACGCATTTAAACTCCCTTAGAAAATCAAATTAGATTTAAGCAGCTGTACGGAATATTTATTTAGATATGAAGATATTTGTTTGATGTTATTTTATGCATTATCAACACAAGTGTTAAACTTTTAAAAGATTTCATTAGACCTGTTAATAATCTATATAGATATAACATTTAATTCCACATTCAAAGAACGTTTATGATACAGTTTAAAAAATCAGAATTGAGCACTGAATATAATCTACACATGACATTGTTTTGTGTTTAATTGTGACTAATAAAAGCATGGGAGATTTTCTGTGAGCGTTTTTATACGCCCGTCTATGACGGGACGTATTATGGTATACCCCGCGTCTGTCCGTCCGTCCGTCCGTCTGTCCGTCCGTCCGTCTGTCCGTCCGTCCGTCCGTCTGTTAATGTCGTACGCTACGTCAAATATCCTTTGACAGATTTTCTTCAAATTTTAACACAATCTTAATATTGATAAACCCTGATCCCCTTTCGTTTTTGACGGAATTCTGAATTGTCGTTCCAGAGTTATGGGACTTTGTTCGTCAAAATTTCGTGATTTCATTGAATGTCCTACTGTAGCTCAAATATCCTTCGATGGATTTTTTTCAAATTTCAACACAATCTTAATATTGATAAACCCTGATCCCCTTTCGTTTTTGACGGAATTCTGAATTGTCGTTCCAGAGTTATGGGACTTTGTTCGTCAAAATTTCGTGATTTCATTGAATGTCCTACTGTAGCTCAAATATCCTTCGATGGATTTTTTTTTTTTTTTTTTAGTATCCCTGAAAAATTGAACAAGGTGAGCTTTTTTCTATTCCGATTGTACACTACCACTTACCCATCTACATTTCTCTTTTATTATTGGTCAAAATATCTATAACAGGTTTACTTCAACTCCATATCCTCTAAAGAAATGCATACATATACTCAAAAAAAGATATGGTATGAATGTCAAGGAGACGGCGCTCCATGCTCATGTACTTATAAAATAAACCATGTATTCAAATACAAATAAACTGAAGTAAAAAAATGATTCAAAGGGTTATTTATTACCTTACTACTTCATTGGCGAACGACGGGCGTATCATGCGCTCATGGCGCAGCTCCTCAGTTAGTATATGAAGTCTTTTGAATGCAATTGAATGTTGCTGATCATAATATACAAAAGAGCATTTGCACAATACTAACAGAAAACTATTGAATGTGCGATGCACCAGTGTACATTTATATATAGCAATTTAATGCATTTACTAGGAAATATCTTGTCCAACACATCACCAGAAGATAATAACATTACAAACAAGATGTTTAAAGCTATTTTTTTTAAGTGAATGAACCTATGAATTGTTCTATGGAAGTGTCTGTGATGTTAACAGTTCTCTTGCGAATTTTTTAGGACTATATAACGTACAGGATGATTCCAACCAGTTTGAATGCCAGTGACTACTTCCTGGTAAACTTTGACAATGGTGACGTCTTAGTGACACGTGAATTGTACCGAAACCGTGCTGTCAGCCAATACACTGTAAGCAATGATATTGTAATAATTATATTAACTACGATTAATAGACTTTTGTTTTAAAACAAAAGAATAGCTTTGATGGATTTAACAAAATTCTTATGATAGCTAAATGTTTTTATGAATTTATGAACTTAGTATAATTGGTTGAAATATTATTTTTAATTGTTGTACTTTTACATGATTGTTCAAGCCAATGACAATCGTGGCATCAACACATGAGTGACTGTTTGTCTGTTACTGTGATGTTTTTTATTAATAAATTTCCTTAAAATAGTTAACGAAAACACAATTTTAGACTTTTACTTTTTAGATGAGCGTTCAAGACTGATAATCAAGACATACACACATGAGTGACCAACTTGTCCTTGACTGTGAATGTTTTTATGAATAAATCTACTTCACATAGTAAAGTAAAATAACATTTAAAACTTTTGCACATTTCAGATGATTGTTCAAGCTAGTGACAATCGAGGCATCAACACAAGAGTGACCAATGTGTCCGTTACTGTGAACGTCCTGAGAAACCAGCCTCCGTTCTTCACCAACACCCCATACAGAATGTCTGTGTCGGAGAGAACAGCCCTTGCTACAAGCCTGTATCGTGTAACAGCCAACGATAATGACCTGATTGGAAGAATTGTATACACGGTGATCGGCGACAGCTACACGCCTGGATACTTCACTGTCGATTCAACCTCTGGTGTGGTCTCAGCCATTTCCAACCTTACAGTGGACTATAACCTTTTCTATGTTGTAAGCATTGTTTATTGTTTAAACCTCTGGCACTGCTAAAAGGAATGCTTTTCTTAACTATCATTAATATTTCATTGTTTATCTCATTTGTGAACCAGAAATTAACTGGTATGCCATTTACGACAACATAAAATACAGTTTTTAAATCTTAATCTTCTTACATTCTTGGTTCAGATCTAAAATGTCTTTGTCACATGTAACATAAATGTAATGTAACCAATCATGTCTACTGCATTCATAAATCTTTTCAGCTGCGTGTTGGTGCGTATGACTCGGCCATTCCGTACGAAACAGCAACAGCAACCATAGAGATTTCAGTGTCCAGGAACGAGAACGAGCCTATCTTTGTTGAGGAGCCGTACCGCTTGAGCCTGCGTGAAAGCACCCCGCTTGGTACCAGTGTGTACCGTATCACTGCTAATGACCGGGATGGAGTAAGTTATGTTTACAACCATGTTCATTATTATATCATTGCTGTAATTTTCTGATTATTCTTATTTTTATTTGTAAAATATCATCCTTTGTATGAAATGTGGGTTAAACTATATAATTACCACCAATATTTTGGCTTTAATATTCAGTTTACTACATTGGGACAAATTTTAATTCTGTTCTATAATACATGCTAGAACATGGTAACTTATTTATAAATTAAAAGCAAAACACAAATTGCAAAGACAGTTTTCATGATTTTAACATGAAACTCAGTCCACCTCGCTTCCATATTATGTGGTTTTAAGGGACTATACATCATTGGTTAATCATGTAACCACTGTGGTTTACTTTCAGGATATTATACGCTACAGCTTGCTTGACGTCATCACCAATAGAATCGCTCGAGAGCATTTCTATCTTCACCCTGACAATGGCAACATTTGGCTTACGAGGACTCTCACAGACTTCACCGAAAACCAGATTGGGGTAAGTGTGTCACGAGAGTGTGGGATACAGCAAACTAATGTTTTGAAAGAAGTTTGGTGTATTACATGAGCCTCGTTTAAAAAAACCCTGGGCATAATGCATGTGCGTAAAGTGTCGTCCAATATTAACCTGTGCAATCTGTTCAGGTTATTCAGGGATGACACATTTTGCCTAAACTGCATTTTTATTACAAGTTCTATTAGAAGACATATTCTATAAACGTGGAAAGTGTCATCCATGATTAGCCTGTGAAAACTACACGGGCTAACCTGGGATGACACTTTTCCCACATGCATTATGCCCAGTATTCCCAGAACATGGCTCACATAATAAATATTGTTGTGTTCTTTCTTATGTTTTGTTTCTATCTTGACTTGTGTCAATAGAACTCTTTGTGTGCAGTGAATTCTCTTCTGTAACCTTACTTTTTATTTAAAAGTAAAATGATATAATACTAGAAAAGAAGAAAATTATAACATCCAGAAGTATAAATTATTCAATTAAATGATTTTTGTTGGTGCTTTCACAAAAGCAAACTTGTTGAAGGGTGTTTTTAAATAAAACGTTGGTCTTCATGTTTCTAGCTTTCAACTATTCAGGTAAGGCGCTTCCAGCCTGTAACATTCCTCATCCAGGAAAAAATTGCATTTGTTAATAATTTCAACATGTCAAAGATGCATATTATAGTTATTAGTTGCTAGTTGTTAAATGCTTTTACATTTATTAAAGCAACGTATGAAAGATGCATATTTAATGGTAAACTTGTATATAGTTATTAGTTGCTAGTTGTTAAATGCTTTTACATTTATTTAAGCAACTTGTGAAAGATGCATATTATATGGTTAACGTGTATAGCTATTAGTTGCTAGTTGTTTAATGCTATTTTATAATATACCCGTTGCAGGCGTTGCTACATAGGATTGTTATGCTATGCATCATTTATGCAACTTGTTTACCCTTATTTTCCCCTACCGGTGAAATCGGAGGGGACTTATGGTGTGCGCTTTGTCTGTCAGTCTGGTCACACTTTTCTGGATCCTGCAATAATAATAATAATAAGTTTTTCATATTTTTTTCATGAAACTTGAAACCTGGATTGATGGCAATATGGAGATTATGCATGTCATTTCATTTTGTTCCTAGGTCAAGAATTCTGGTTGCTATGGCAACAAAAAAAATAAAAATAATAATGATAATGGTGGAGTTTCACTGATAGGGGACCATATTGCTTGGCAATCTCTTGTTTGTTATTTAATATGTTTATTTTTCTCCATTAATTTCATTACAAATTTCATTCTAAAATCCATCACTTTAAGTTAACTGTTTAAGTTTATGAAAGTGGACATGCATTCAGTTAACAACAGTTCGCTTACTGTAGACCTTGTATATTGGGAGTTGTAGTGTCTGAAGGTCACTATTGATTTCCATCTTGATATAGCATGATTGCAATATTATATCTTGTGTTATTTGTATACATATACAATTATCCATGTAGAAGTGATCAAATCTGAACCAAAAAACTCTTTGGGGCCATTAAATTTGTAAATCTTGTGAATTGTTAAGAAAAAATGGGATTTTTATGATGTATGACTGAAAAATAATTTTACAAAAAATGGTCAGACAAAATACCAATAATTTCAAGTTGTTTTTCCAATCCCAATTTGTCTTGGACTGGCAAAATCACAAATTAAAAAGATCCTTAGTAAATAGCACTTCTGCTGTGTATAATAACTAAACTGAACCATTTCTTCAGATATCTGTGCGAGCATCGGACCAGAGGAGACCTGAGCGTGTTGATGACTCAGTGGTAGTGGTGAACATCGTCCGGGACCAAATTCCCCCGGTGTTCACCAATGAGCCTTACACAGTCTCAATCCTCGACAGTGCAGCAATCAACCAGTCCATCTATACTGTGCGAGCTGTGGACTCAGACCTTCAGGTCAGTAGTTTTGCATCATATAGGGTTACATTTTCTATTGTTATATCCACTGCAGTGCAGGACTGGAGTTGAGTAGTGGCTGTGTCAGAATAAGTTTGTAGACAAGAAAACCACTAATTTCTGAGGTGAATTTATAGCTTAAGGTAGCGCACCTCTAATGGGCACATATCCAAATATAATCTAATTAATTATTTTCTTAATCAGCATCATTTCACTGAACTACATGCAAATTTGTAGGTAGGCTTTCCTTGCTTTTTAAAAAAATATACCGATTTTTTCAAAACCACCCCACGCTCGGCTTTTGTCCAGTTTATTTTCACCCCTGGGGTATATAAAAGTTCCATAATTCATTCAAATTTCCAAATATGGGCATGCAGTTGGTGTTTTCAGATGCTGTAAAGGTGTTTAAAGTTTAAACAAGATTAAATAAGTATTCTTTTACAGACATTTATTTTTTACAAATTTTTATCTATGGAAGAGCGCCATGAAATGTAAGTGATTTCAGCCAAGTAAAAATTGGGTCGGTTAAAAACAAAGTGTCATAAAATTCAAAATAGTATCATTTAAGTCATATTTTAAACTTAGTTTTTATAGAAATACTATATACAGCAAAAATACCAAGAACTAGACAGATTTACCGTTTACTTTTTGAAGTAAAAATAAAAATGCAACATGCATGGTTCGTATTTTCAACAGTAAATCACCCAATTTCGCCATAACGTTGTTTTAATTTTAATAATTGAAGAATGTGCATAAAAATTGCAACATATTTAACAATAAATATAGCTTATATGCCATATTAAATCAAATTGCGTTAGAAAATAAATAAAACGCGTCGCAAAAAAGTATACGTCGTCGGCAGGATTCGAACCTGCGCGGGAATATCCCAAAAGATTTCTAGTCTATCGCCTTAACCACTAGGCTACAGCACCTAATAGTAGGCTCTTCAACCTTCGAAGAAATCGCGGGAAATCATTAGAGGTGCGCTACCTTAAAAAATTCTGTGTAGATGTGCAAGACTCTTAAAATGCCAACTTTTTAACAGTTTTTTTTTTATATATTTAATTTAGCTGACAAATCATTGTGGCCATATTTTAAATTACTTGTACCAATTCAAACACTAATTTTAATTATGGCCATTTAAACATTTTGTAGACATTTTACTGAAAAAAAAAAAAAAGATGGAACTTTGGAATGGTGGAACGATTTGACAACACCGATAAACCATGCTTAAATATATGTACTCTATATATTTAAAAATGTTCGACATTTTGAAAAAAATATACATTAGAAGCAAACATGCTAACCGTATCAAATAATATTGATACATTTCCAGGGTGAACTAAGATTCGACAGCATCGGAATCTATCCAGCCCAAACCTTCTTCAGAGTTGACAACGCAGGACGTATCATTGTAACACGATCGCTGAAGGAAGACAGCGTGCCTCGCGAGTCCTACACCCTTCGTGTGATCACATACGACTCTGTGGACCCTGGTCTACAAGACACATCCGATGTTACAATTTTAGTGTCCAGAAATCCCAATGTTCCGCAGTGGTCCGAGGCCCAGTACAGCAGGACTGTTAGTGAGGAATACTCCCTTGGAGCGCCCATCTTAAACATCTCTGCTATTGATGCTGATCGGGTAGGTAGCAGTTTTCAAAAATAGAGATAGTGTACTTAAATATATATTGAATTACTGTATTAATCAGTTGCCAGGAGGGACCATTATTGTGTGAAACAAAAGCGAGGTAGCATTTCTATGGAATTCATAAAATGATTTTTTTAAATCCTTCATATATAAACTCTTGATTATCACAAATTTTCAGTTTAAATAAAATGCAAAACTTTATTAACGCCAATATGTGACGCACTGTCTTGAAAAGTTTGAACAAGTAAAGTAAGTAAAAAAGTAAAAATTGAGAATAAAAGAATAGCATTAGATGGAAGAATTTGACTTTTCTAAATGTATCACTATCTCTTATTTCCATCATCTTTTACTGTTCATTTGAAAAAAAACGAAAAAAAAAACGCTTAATAATATGAAATTTATATAAACTCTCTATAAAGAAAACATACCCTTGTCATAAACTACACATGTTTGTAGCTTATAACCTTTTTTTTCATCAAAATCACTCTTAAGACAAAATACAATGTACCATGTTGTTGCATGCACCTCAGTGAACATAAATTATAAAATGCTCCATTGTTGCCCCTGACTGCCACAGGACCAGGTGACGTACAGCCTGGTAGAGGACACAACAGGAAGTGTCACAGGAAGCAACTCGCTGGACTACTTCTTCCTCCTGCCCACAGGGGAGGTCTACCTCAGACGTTCACTCACCTCCGCACCTCTCAACCAGTACTCGGTAATGTAGTCTGGGTATTGGCCAGTTTATTTATTAAACTGGGTAGAACCAGTAATTGGTATGCTATTAGGTTTAAGCCATTTGCCTCAACTTGAAAAAGTTAGGTATTGAGAAAGCTTCCAGAGGTGATATGTTAAATCTGTAACTTTGCAGACAATGTATGGGCATGATTTATCCATCATTCCATATGACATTGACATACAAGCCTTTTGAGTGAATAAATAAACTAATAATAGCCACTTTGACAAAAGTTCATATTGGATGGAATTAATTTGTATTTGAAATAAATGGATGTGTTACGTATCAAGGGATACTTATTTAACACTTTTGAACTTGCAGTTCTCAATTCGAGCCACTGACAACGGCAACCCTAGACGTTCTGCCCTTGGCTCAGTGACAATATTCATCACAAGAGCCGTGCTGCCGGTGTTCAGAAACACCCCATACGCCACACAAGTCCAGGAGAACCGTGCAAATGCCACTCAGATATACACAGTCACTGCTGTGGATGCAGACGGACGGGTAACATACAATCTCTTTTATATATTAAAAAGGAACAATGGATCCAAGGCCAAATTATGTAATCAAGCTATATATACCTTGAATAAATGTTAGATTTGTTGATTATCATTATCATGATTGACAGAATCTGACCTTAACCTTTCTCAGCATACTGCTGAATTTTCCATTTGATCCCATTTGAAGTATCTGGTCGTGAAATAACTGATGTATTTACGAATCTAAGCTGTCAACATTGACTGGAAATGCGTTATTAATATGCATTATTAATGTTAGTTTTGCGTTATATATTTTGTGCTGTTCTGACGTGCCACTAGCCTAAGTCTTTATAGTTAATTGCAAAAGCTCAATGAATTTGTTATGGTTTGTATGATACCACTTTTCAGGGCCAGATGATGTACGAAGTCGTTGGTATTGGTGCAGCTCCGAGCTTCTTCTACGTTGGCTCTGGTGGCCAGATCTTCACACGAGGCATCCTGTCCTCTGACCGAGCACTGGAATACACGGTATGTTACCTAGCAGCCATATAGAGCCTTTGTCCAGCATGGAGATTTAATATTATAAAAACATGAATATGAACAAAGACAACAAAAAATGTAAATATTTGTGTATTTGCTTTTTTTATATTAAATTAAACACAATTAACGCATTACAAGGTGCTTATTTTTTATATTCATGAATAAACCATAAGTTTCTTTTTGTTCTAGCTGCGACTAGTTGCCTATGACAGCACAACACCACAGCAGCGTGCCACTGCTGATGTCCAGATCACCGTACTTCGTAACGTGAACCCACCAGTTTTCAATCCTGACACCTACACCAGGACTATACAGGAAGAGACTGCAGTTGGTACATCTATCCTACGCGTGACCGCCACAGATGCAGACTTGGTCAGCTGAAATTTGAAACTTAAATGTTATATTTAAATGTTTTCTGTTCATATGCTTATAGCTTGCCAACATAATCTTGTTGCATGTGAATTATTTTAGCACAAATAACGTGCTTAAATTGTGTATTATATTCATATTTGATTTTGTTCAAGTATGAGCATGTTTTCACTAGAAAAATGGCGTGAAGTCATTTAGTAATATAATCTTTTAAGCCCGATTCTAGTACTGTTTTTATCATAATTGAACTTAAATAGATATTCAGGCATAAAGTTCATTGCCTGGGTAATTTTGGCAAGCTTTACTTAAAATTTGTGTACAAATTAAATAAGAGTTCACAAATTTGTCTCTTAGTATATACTTTTTGGGGGGATTTTTTTTAACCAAAGCTTATATTATATTAAAGTATTTGGATTTTGATTATTAACGTATTATATGAGGTATAGAAATTAGCAATAATCTTGTATGTTACAAATAAAAGCTTTATTTCACACTATGCCCTCAATGTGATTGAAAAAAAAATCCAAATTAACTGCATAAATTGTATCTATAGCACTGTTTTAACCTTGATTGCTTGAAATACCTATAAACATGTATCATATGTACATTGCAGGATTTCCTGACCTTCACTCTGTCGGGAGATATCAACAGTGCCTGTACAGAGTACTTCTACATACGGGAAACTACCGGAGACATCCATCTGTCAAGATCTGTCTTGAATATTGGTGCCGTCTCATACCGGGTAACGCATGGGCTAGCACTGTCCACTCTTGTTATTTTATTACTTCAAAAGGGGCAATCACAAGTGCCATGGGCTGATTGTCAGAGTTGCCATATTTAGTGATTGAACTTTTATTTTTGTTCATCAATGTTAGTAATCAATGTATATAGAATATGTGGCTCACCATGTTCTTGTATAATTGAAAAACTTGTTATCCTCCGCCTTAGGCGTTGTTTTGGCGTTGTCCGTCCGTCTTTCCGTTCGTCTTTCTGTCCGTCCGGAGCCATATCTTGGAAGTCTTTGGAGGATTTCATTAAAACTTGGTACGAGTATATATATGGATAAGAGGATGATGCACGCCAAATGGCATTGTACACCATCTGTTAATAACGGAGTTAAGGCCCTTTGTATCTTGAAAAAATCCTTTTTTTGTGTCCAGAGCCATATCTTGGAAGTGCTTTGGGGGAGTTCATTGAAACTTGGTATAAGTATATATATATGGATAAGAGGATGATGCACAGCAAATGGCATTGTACACCATCTGTTAATAACAGAGTTATGACCCTTTGTATCTTGAACAAATGCTTTTTTGAGTGTCGAATATAACATTTTTGTGTCCAGAAGCATATTGGCGGAGGATATCAATTCAACGAATTTGCTTGTTTTTAAATTGGAATTTGCCATCGTATTAATGAGTATGCTTTAAAACATTTTTTTAAATTTTACTTCAGAATATTATGTTCATTAAAAAAAATCAACATTGAATAAGAAGTATATCTATGTATACAGCCATATTAAGTGTGGGATTATGTCATTTTTGGCTTCACTTTAGAATACCTGACTATGTAATGTATTTATACTAAGACATGGGTTTCCTCCATTTTCAGTGCACAGTCACTGTATCAGACAATGGCTACCCGAGCAACAAAATTGACACCGCACAGGTAGACATCTTTGTTGACCGTGACCGTGCCCTACCGGTGTTCACAAGCAATGCCCGTTACCAAGTCACCATCAACGAGGACCGACCAGTCGGAAACAGCATCATCCAGGTGTCTGCTTCACGACAAGGCATACAAGTTAGTATTATTTTTTGAGTGTTGATGGTTATATTGTACAGGTGACGAACTTTTCCTATGCACGTACATTTGCAGATAGTCTTTTATTTAAATTCTTAAGGTCAAATACGGAACATAATAGTTTGATGTATGGTTAAATTAAACCATAACATGTAAAATTAAATGTTCAGTGGGATTTTGAATGGATGTCTGTAATATTATTGAACAGGTTTAATTGGTTCCTACAGTTATCATCAGCCTCACACAACTGAAGCTTTGTACATGGATATCGTGCTGTATTCTTGATGAGATCAGTGCTAGCAAAATATCTAGAATTACACTGTAACTCCAATATAACGCGGATGACGGGGTCCAAGCCACGCAACAGCGTTATAAACGGACAGCGTTATAAGTTTTGAGCTTATTTATTTAAGGGGCTATAAAAACTGGTATAGTATAGCCTATAATATAGGTCCTGTTTATATCCATGCTGTGTTGTCATCCGCAAATACATGCATATAAACCGAATCGAACGATAACAGTATACATACCTCTTTTCTAATGTGCACATTTATCCGATAATCCAATATAATTACATCACTTACGAAAAAATAATGTTTAACATTTATGACACGAAATATGTTTACGAACTTCGTAAACAAATTCATATGCATACGCCATTTTTCAGAAAAATTAGTACAGTGCATTATGGGACACAGCGTTCATTGGACGAGCGAATTTAAATTTAGATTGAATGCAATACGATACATGTACAAACATGTTTTATTGCGTCATACGCACATGTAAAAAACGTGCTTTCCGTGGACTTTCTGTTAACGGGCAAAAATTTTAAGTGCATCTCTGTTAACTATTACACTGCGTTACATTACAGTCGTATACGTACTGAAACATTAAACACACACAAAGATATTTTTATTTATCAAGCATGTGTAGCATATAATAAACGATAAGACACTTACACAGCCATAGTTTATACAATGAAATACAATACACGATAAATACAAAACATAAACAGGTAATCGTTTTAAATAACTTTAATTTGATAATTATTTCGCTTGCACTTGCCTTATTGAAATTAGCGCAATGAACCGCTCTGATAGGGAATACATGTAATAAACACCGACTCGCGAGTTTTCACACTTTTATTGGCATTACACAATAGATTAACACCAAATAGCTGTCGAGTGTCGTTTAACCTCTAATCGATTAAAATCAGTTAAACGGACGGAAAAAGCAATCAAGCTGTGATGGCCGGCTTCTTTGAATTTATGAAAATACATGAAGTTGCATAACATGGATTTGAATCAGAAATGGAAGGTTGGAGAAAAAACGGGATCCAAGGACCCCCCGCGTTATATTGGACACAGCGTTATAACGGACCGCACGATATTGGAGTTACAGTGTATTCTGAGATTTTGAATGAAATAAAGGGAAACTAGAATGTTTTGAAGCTAAAAGCATTTGTTTTGACCTTTCAATATACAGTAAATGTTTCTATCCAATCAAAAACTGTCTTGTTCATTGTCATTCACCATGTATTCAGCTCTTAAAAATACTAAGATTTGATTTGTTTGTAGGGTCGTATCTACTATGATGAAATTGGTGACTATCCGGGACAGAGCTTCTTTAACGTGAACAACCTTACTGGAGACGTGACTGTCCAACAGAACTTGAGAAACGATGTTGTACGCCTGGGTACTTACACGGTACATAACATTTTGAATGTCCATTGTTATGACATTTTGGAAAACCTATATGAGCTTCTTCAGACTGCTTTGTTTATTATCCATTGCTTAGGAACTTAGGAACATTTTCTTTATCAGAACTCTTGACTGTTTCAAAACATACTGCATTCTTATAGAATTTGCCTATCCACAAAATGCCGGAAAGTAATGTTTTTTTTTTATTAAATAAGCTATTTTATACATTTAAACTGAATCTATATATAGAAAGCCTGTTTGACTACAATTAACCAGTAATCCTATTCTCAGAAATTTGCTGAGATATATGCCTTTGTTAGTTGTCAGAAGAAATCTGCTGTTATATGCCCTTATTTTTTTTCTGTTTAGTTTTTAATATCCCTTTTCATCTGTTTTATTCATTTGCACTTCATTAAGCATTTACTATATCTCGTGTTCTGAACACATGAATTTTAATGTAAACGCTCATTAAAACTTGATCATCATTTCACAGCTGCGTGTGGTTGCCTATGACACCATTGCACCGAGACTCTCTGCCACTGCCGAGGTGTTCATAACGGTGATCAGAAACCTCAATGGCCCAATATTCAACCCACAGATCTACCGTATTACCATTGATGAGAGCACCCCAGTCAGACAGTATATCCTGAAACTGAATGTTTCTGATTCCGATGGTGTAAGTTCTACCCTAAATAATCTAAATATTTTGGTTGTTTAAGCAATTAATTATTTTAAAAATGTTGTGAGAGTTCATTGTTTTATTTACTTGATCTTGTAAACTCTTTTAAATAAAATGGCTGTTCTTTATAAAAAAAGTGTAAGCAAAATCACATAACTTAAAAACAAGTTAAGCAGATAGATAATAAAACATTAATTTGTGTTTTTTATTAAGTTTTAAAACCAAACATCCAAACTTTGTTTTATTTCAGGATGATCTGACCTGCTCCTTGGTAAGCGAGTCTGGTAGCTTCGTCGGCACAGGTACCAGTACGTACTTCCAAGTGGATATGAATACCTGCTTTGTTTTCGTCAACAACGACTTGAATGCAGACTTAACTGACCGCCAGGAATACACTGTAAGTTGTATATTTTTAAATACATTATGATAATTTATGACACACAACAACTGACAAAAATATTCATAGCACTCGCACAAAAATAATAAAACTAGGGTATTGGGAGTTTAAATAGACTTGTTTGGAATATATGCCCCAAAATGTCTAAATACGCCTAATTTTGACAGTTAAGTATTTGTTATTTTTACCTACAGTGTCGAATATTTAAGTGTTAACTGATAAATAAATGAACCCTTTATTTTCACTTTCTCGTGTATAGTCATCAAATATTGACATGCAAACACTTTATTTATTTCAGCTAACGGTCCGAGCAACAGACAACAGAATTCCAACCGCTCAGTCTACCACTGCCACAGTCATTGTTACAGTGTTACGTGACCTAGCACCGCCCAGATTCACCAACCTGCCCTTCACCATTGATCTCAATGAGAAGACAGTGATAAACTCGTAAGTCTTAGTTTTCAATCCAATTTTGTTTTGAAATGATTACAAGTAATTAATAAAAATGTTATATAATGTCGATTTTAACTGTTTAATACTCGCACTAGAATGTCCTTCAAATACCAGAAAACTGCTCCATGAAATTATTATATTTTTCAGGACTGTCTATACCGTTACTGCTGTTGACCAAGATTTGGAGGGTTCAATAGTTTACACGCTGGATGGGGACTTCCCAGTACAGAGCTTTATTGACCTTAACTCCCGAACTGGTCAGGTGACATTGAGGAACAGTCTCCTGTCAGACACTACGCAGAACACGGTCTACACTGTAAGATACACCATGTTTCTTATTTAATACGGAACAATAATTTAACTTTGTCATAATTTTTAGCTCAGCTGTTTTCGGAGAAAACCCGAGATATTGTCATAGCCAGCTCGTCATCCGCTGTCCGCCGTAGGCCTCGTGCTAAAACCTTAACATTGGCTCTAAAATCCAAGTGCTTCCACTTACAACTTTGAAACTTCATATGTAGTTGCACCTTGATGAGTTAGACACGTCACACCCAGTTTTGGGTCACTAGGTCAAAGGTCAAGGTCACTGTGACCTCTAAAAAAAAAAAAAAATTCTGACAAGCTTTCGCAGCCGAGCGTTGGCACCCGTTATGCGGTGCTCTTGTTCATGTTAAGTTTAATAAAATGTATGCTGTTGATGTACACTTGAATGTTTCATTATCGTATTGTCATCAATTCAAATGTTTCAGGCCCAGTTTGGAGCCTATGACAGCCTCAATCCAGTCCAGCGTGCACGAGCTGCACTTACCATTAGAGTACTCAGGAACCAGAACACCCCAGTTTTCAACCCATCTGCCTACCTGCAAACCATTGCAGACACGTATGAGATCGGAGCGGATGTGATCACTTTGACTGCAACTGATGCTGATGGGGTACGTATCACTGCATTTGGTTCAATTAGTTTTCATACCCCCTGTTACTGAGGAAATCGGGGTATCCTAGAATCACCATGAACGTCTTTCTGTCTGTGTGTCCGTCTTTCTTGTCTGCATACATTTCTGTACAACATTCAAATGTCAGGCATTGTTAATAATTATCAGTAGTGTTGCATTTTCCTACCATTAAATTGTATAATGATCCTCTACAAATTAATGAACAACATGTGGTCAATTGTGGTCCCAAGGTGTCAAAATTTTATGTTTCAACTTAAAACAAGGCATCATGGGTATTCTTCTCACTGTTGTGGCAAGCTATGTTTACTTATTACTAACTTTGAAATGCGTGTTTTACAATATGATTTTTTTTACATGTTAACTGCATTAAAATTAAAGCGAGAATCATTCAAACAGACTATTAAGTACAAGTAAATTATGGTGAATCATGGCATATTTATCAATTACAAGAATGCTATGTTATATACCGGTAAAGACTCTACGTATTGTTCCTATGAACTAAATTTTAAGGGACATAAACCTACATTGCAGGATGAAGTATACTACAGCCAAGGAGGCGATGCAACTGACCTAGAGTACTTCTATGTTAATCCAACCAATGGTGTCATCCGTTTGAGAAAATCGTTGACGGGATCAGTGAGAAACACGTTCACATTCACTGTTCGGGCAATCGATAATCGACCTCAGGGTGTTCAGAAATCAACGCAGGCCACAGTGCAGATCAATGTCCTTCGTGATGGCGGGCCGCCTCAGTTTGTCAATACCCCATACAGGATCACTGTTCCCATTAACCAGGCTGTTAACTCGTCGTTCTTCAGTGTCCGAGCCGTAGACAATGACTTAAAGGTAATTCTCATCAGCACAGCATGGTGTCATTGATACGAGCCCTGATCTGAGATAACATGGCTTAATGTGCTTAAAGTGCTGTCACAGATTAGCCTGTGCAGTCCACACAGGCTAATCAGGGAGACAATTTCAGATTAATTGTTTTTTATTGTTTAAAAGAAATCTAGTTTAAGTTGAAAGTATAAGGTTGCTGTAGCGTTATGGTTATGGTGTCCGCCTAGCGACGGGAGGTCACAGGCTCGATCCCCACTGTCAGATAGTTCTTCAGATCTCTCCTAAAGACACCAAATACTGGTTCTAGGCCCAGGAAACGGACTGATAAGTGTTTCAATAAGCCTGAGGCTTTGGATGCATTTAAGCTAAAATAAATAGGTTTAAACAAAGCAGAAAGTTTCATTCCAAATTAGCTTGTGGGGACTGTAGTGGCATATCTGGGAAGACACAAAACACACATGCATTAAGTCTCTTTTCTCAAAGGGAGCCTCAAATTATAAATACCAAAACGTTTTTCTATGTGTTAACAGATAAATTAGTAATCAGGGGTTAAGTGTGAAAGATTGAAATAATTAATATCAAACTGTCGACCGCTTTTATGACAAGTGGAATTTTTAATTGTTTTTTAAGAGTGTTCTATCCTATATTTTAGGGTTCTATTGTGTACAGACTGGACGGCTTTGTTCCTGGAACCAACTTCTTCAGTCTCAACTCTGCAACAGGGAACATTATTGTGAGGTCAAGCCTCCAGTCTACCTCACTCAATATCTACCAGGAATTCACTGTACGTTTGTTGAAAAACTCAACCTTAATTTCTTCTTGATATTATTATAGCAAAGTGAATATATGTATTCAGTGTTGCTGTGAGATTATCAAGATTATCAAGATTATCATCATAGTTATTCCATACATTCATTTTAATAAAAAATGAAAATTCATTTCAACTGGTAATAAATTATTGATGCACAATGTGTAAGTGTTATGTTCAGGATTAAAGAATCGTGTTTACTTAATAATATATTCTTAATACTCGGATACATTGTTAAAAAAGAAGCACAACACTTTGCTATGCATGTACACGTATAAACAAAAGCTATGAATACTGAATATTTAGATCTGTTAATTCTTAAAAACAACAACAAACGAATCCCCTTCCTCTGTATCTCCCAGTTGCTGGTTTCTGCCTATGATACTGGAGCACCTCTAGCAGTCGTCCGGGAAACTGTGACCATCATTGTGAACCGTAACCTCAACACCCCGCTGTTTGACAAACAGTTGTATGAGGAAACAGTTAACGACTTCGAGCCTGTCGGAAGTAGCGTGCTGGTGGTCACTGCACGGGATGCTGATATAACCAGCCCAGAGAATCAGGTCTCGTACGACATCGTTTCTACCAGCACCAACACTCTGTTCGAAATGTTCGCAATCAACCCGGGCTCTGGATTGATAACCATCAACAGGGCTCTTACTACTGAAAGCATCAACAACTATAGGGTGAGTTGTACTTTGTTTTATTTTGCAGGATGATTTGATTTAAACTTGCATGTATTATATGAAACTACAAATTTAAGAATATGAATTATAAGAAAGAATTATAAATTGCAATATTTAAATTTAGAAAAACTACTTTTATGAACATCAACATTGGTATTGTATGTTATACGCAAACTACTTTATGGTATTATTATTTTACCATTTCTCTGCTTATTAAGTGGAATTTTAAGGAACCTTAAAGCTTTTACAAAAGCTAATGGTGTTAAGGTTTTTTGTTTGGTGTCTTTATATTATGTTTCTCAAGTCGCAAAATTGATCAGTTTACTTCTGTTCACATTCCAGTTGATCGTGACTGCGCAAGATCTCGGCTATCCATTCCGCAGCTCATCTGCTACTGTCAACATCAATGTTATCAGGAACAATAACTCCCCAGTGTTCTCTCAGAATGGACAGTACGGAGTCACCATTAGTGAGAATACAGCGGTCCTAGCGGGCATATTGAATGTCTCGGCAACTGACATAGACGCAGACAGGAACGGACAGATCACCTACAGCATTGTGAATTCCCCTGTCTCTGGATCAGTGTTTGGCATCAATGCTGTCACTGGACAGATATTTACCCGTATCTCACTGCTAGCAACTGTAGAAAATGCATATACAGTAAGTATTTGACTGAATAATTTTATCAGTTTCTGACTGTTGAATAGAAGTTGTGCAAGATTGGTAATAGTATCGGTATCATTTCCTAATTGTTCATTTCTATTATTAGAACAATGTTCCCTTTCTAAAAAGACGTTTAGGGAAAATAATAATCAACAAAAACTTGTATATCTAAAAAGATAGAATCCTGTTTAAGGCTACTGATTTTCTATATCAAAAGACAAGATTATTCCATGACATGAATGATCTGATAAAACACCTGTTCTTTTCCAGCTCACTGTTGCGGCCACTGATAACGGCATTGTTCCCAGATCAGCCCAGGCCACTGTGACCATTCGTGTTTTACGGGAGGCTGATCCATCCTTCTCCGCGGCAGAGTACGAAGTCACCATTCCCGAAGACAGACTGGTTGGCACACTCGTGTTTGATCTGAATGCCACCGAACCAAGAAGAGATGTAATGATTTAAAGGATTTCTTGAATTATGATCTGATATTTAAATGCGAATGTGTTTTTGTTATTCTGTTCTTAAAACGCATTTTAAGCCTGTTACCTTTCGATATGTAATTCAGTGTATGGTTTCTGAAAACATAAGCTAGCATTAATTACCGGGGTAAAAATAGTCTAAAAATCGTCTTCTTTTTTTCGCCTATTTTTTTTTTTAAACAAATTATTTGTAATAAGTGTTATTAGTAATCTGATGTTACATTCATTTTACTGCCTGTTTACAGTCTGTCCTCGTGTATGATATTTATGGAGATGGCGATGCAGGTACCCAGTTCAGAATCGATGCAAATGGACGCATCACTCTAGCTCTATCTCAGCTCAACACTGCAGTGAGCTCTTATGTGGTAAGCTTTTCACCCTTGTGTTAATTTTACTTTGATCCATTAAAATATTATTTTTAAACCTGTATCAAAATGAATTAGTTATACCGGGGGGTAGTTCTCAAGTGAGTACATGTACTTGTATTCATGTTCAATTGTCCATTGAAATACATTTGATTTTCAATGAAAATGTGTTCAGTAAGACCAGGCTTAATTGTATGGTACGACACTTCCTGATTTTATTAATTTGTTTAAATGAAGATTCTTCTTGACGATATGAAGATTCTTCTTTCCGAAAATCCAGTTTAGGCAGAAAGTGTCATCCTTGATTAGCCTGTGCAGACTACAAAGGATAATCTGGGGCAACACTTTAGTCACATGCATGTAATCCCCCATTTCACATAGCGCGTCTCTTTTGTTTTTAAACATTAAGCCCTGTTATTTTGAAGGTTCGTGTCAGAGCGTATCGTGAGCTGTTCCCCACTGAGCAGGCCACCTGTATTGTGAGAGTGTTCATCAGCCGTAACAGCGCTGCCCCAAGGTTCCAGCATGGAGACCTAACGTTTACTCTCAATGATAACCAGTTACTGGGCGTTACGTTTGGCATTGTTAACGCCACGGATGCTAACACTGTAGGGTTTTTTTAAATAGATTTTTTATAAACAGCTATTTGAGAATTGTTATCAATATACTGTTGTTTTTTTTAAACCCTATATTCTCATCAGTGCATGTCTGGAAATTTAAAATCACGAAAAATAATTATTTTAGCTTAAAATGGAGGGGTCCAAAAAGTATTTATGGTATTTAATGGACCATTATTTTTTAATAAATGTATGTAAAAATTAACTATTTATTATGTTATATTATTATAACTCTATTTATTCAACTGCTGAGCATGATTTCAGGGAAGGAACGGAGAGATTCGTTATAGCATCAGTGCCACGGACGCAATTCCTACTGACAGCATTGATTTCTTCTACGTTAACCCACTGTCGGGTCACCTCTCCGCTATCAAACGTCTCTCTGAGGACACCGACCAACCTGACCGATACATCGTACGTATACATGCATCTGTTATCTTTCGTGTGGACATTTTCATACTCCTTTTTCTAGGCTGTTTAAAATGTTCAATGTTACTGCAATGTTTTCAAGTTTTTATTACTTTTGTTACTTGTTGATTTTAGGCAATGCAGCAAAAAAAAATTTTTAATAAAATCTTTTTCATGAAATTATGTTCCTTTATTCTACCAGCTTTAATTGCAACATTAAAACATTTTCTAGTGAACAATATATTGTATTCTTCAATCTTTAAATTTTTTTTTAAATGGTGTTAATGTGCTGTTTTGTTATCAATTTATGTGTTCGAAATAATTTACAGTTTAAACTGATACCTGATAAACTTATTGGGTATTCTTATCAGCCTTAGTTTGAAAATGGTAAATATCCAACAAAACATTTAGTTAACATACAGTTGAACATGGTAGTCATATTAGAAATTCACTGAATGCTGCAAGTGGGGAGTATACTTCAACATAAGGATTCTGTTTGTTTCAGTTCTTCATAAGGGCCTCTGATCAAGGTGTTCCAAGCCTATCGGCCACAGTTCGTGTGACAGTCATCATTATTCGTAACAGAAATGCTCCAGTATTCCGTAGTGAGAACTACGCAATAATCATCAATGAAAATGCAGCAGTTGGTTCCAGCGTTCTCAGTGTACTTGCTGATGATGCTGACAATGTAATTATCCCTCAAACATTTCCCTATGGCCTTTTTTTTTTTTTTTTTTTTGTTTTTGTTTTGTCCACAGAGAATCCTTGTAACTGTACAGACTACATTTATAACCCAAGTTAATTAGAGTTGAATATAGAGTTTAAGGAATTACCTATGCTTTTGTCATGATGATTTATTATTTTTTATTTAATAACTATGTCTAAAATGTTGTTGCCACTGATAATGTAATTACCTCTGACTACAATGCAAAACGTTAACAATAAAAAATCTGTGTTTGAAGGTTATACTTTTTCATGAATCTTAAATATAGCTTGAATTAAAATGCATTGGGGAGTACACAAAAATATACATTATTTATAGGACACTATAAAATGTCAAATGATATTATATTTCATCTACATAAAAAAATATTTTATTTCTTTCAGCATCCAATAACATACACAATTATTGCCAGTACCTCAGGAACGTTCTTCTTTGATATCAATGCGAATGGAGTCATCAGCGTAGTAAATGACCTAACAAGGACAGGCGTGTCATTCTTTGACATGATCATTCAGGCGCGTGATAACCCTGGCTCTAGTGGCATCTCCAGATTTGACACGGCCTCAGTGAATATCACCGTCATAAGGAACCCCAACGCTCCTCGGTTTTCAGCCGGTCTGTACAATGCAACCATTTCTGAGTATCTGGAAGTCCAGCAGCCTGTCGTTCGAACTATTGCATCTGACATTGACGTTGGACCAGTAAGTGGTGACAGTTTCCTCAAATTTATATTTAATTGAACATTTTCATAGTATGCATATTTTAAAATTATATAAATAGAATACCTATTTTTGCATTTTTTTTACTTTTTATACGCCCGTATAAAATACGGGACGTATTATGTGAAACCCCTTGGCGGGCGGCGGGCGGGCGGCGGGCGGCGGGCGGCGGGCGGAAGGCATCACTTTGTCCGGACTCTAATTCAAATTGTATTCATCCGATCTTCACCAAACTTGGTCAGCAGTTGCATCTAGTTGATATCTAGGCCAAGTTCGAATATGGGTCATGCCGGGTCAAAAACTAGGTCATAGGGTCAATAAGTGCATTTTCAAAGGGGCCACTTTGTCCGGACTCTATTTCAAATTGTATTCATCCGATCTTCACCAAACTTGGTCAGCAGTTGCATCTAGTTGATATATAGGCCAAGTTCGAATATGGGTCATGCCGGGTCAAAAACTAGGTCATAGGGTCAATTAGTGCATTTTCAACGGCGCCACTTTGTCCGGACTCTAATTCAAATTGTAATCGGGCGTATATTGCTCCGTCATGCGGCGCTCTTGTTATATATGTTTTTTATTTGTTATTATTTGAAATAGATAGGATTTTAGAGAGTTCATATATACAAAGATTAATATATAATGTATGTGAAATGTTAATATTTTTTATGTTCATTCACATGCCATTACAACAATATGAAGATATTTTCGTCAAATGATGCCCATTCTCAAGACAGTTTTGCATATTTCAGAGTGGAGTCATTCGGTACAGCATCAGCCGTATCAGCTACACCCCACCCAATGGCTTTGCCCAGTTTGTTATAAGTGAGACTGAGGGAAGCATTTACATCAGCCAGCCTTTGACCAGGGAGGGTGTACCAAATACATTCCAGGTCTGTTTTCAATAATAATTTTTTAGCACTGCGATAACTTCTCATACAGTTATGTTTATTGTTGAAAAAATATACACCTCGTTATAGAATTAATTTACATTTACATTTAACAGGTTTTTTTATATTGTATTTTTTCATATTTTTGTGTATAAAACTAGGCTTATTCCCCTGACGCTATTCGTAATCAGTTAAATTTCATTATATGAAAATTGGTCCTATGCCATTTTCTAAATATGACAAATACAACTGTCCTCTAGGAAGTCATGAAAAGGTTATGGGCACAGGATGGAACCAGACCTAACTACGCAAATGTTCAAGCTAGTCTGGAGATTGGTTTGCAACATGGCATAGTAACCATTTTGCATGAAAAGGCTTTATTGATGAAAACACATTGGAATTTTTGTCTATTGACAGATTATTGTGGTGGCCACAGACCAAGCCTCTGTTCCAAAATCAGCATCAGCAACAGTCACCATCAGCATAATTCGTAACCAGTTTGCGCCGGTCTTTGATAGACCAGAATACTCTACCTCCATTAATGACATCTGGGCTGTCGGCAGGGTCCTATTTACAGCGACTGCAGTTGATAACGATCAGAATGTTACTTTAAGCAGGGACACATTGAATGCAAAGTTTGACTTTATGATGGACCCAGAATACCCATACGAAAATCAGTTCTTTGGAATAACAAGGGATGGATCAATGTATGTGCGTCGAGATCTACAGAATGCTGACGGAAGACAACTATTCCAGGTTTGTTTAATAATGACCTTTCTACGTAGAGTTCATGTTGTTGTTTTAAATGATTCACTTGTTAGATTTTGGACAGGTATGGCATTGAAATAAATAAAGATTCTCTTCTACAAGGAGTATATATATATTTTAATGTCATAAATACTTACCTGCTATCTCATGCTTCTCCTTTCCAAGGGGAATTAACTCATCCGGAATTTTAACTGGGAATCCGCCACCTCAATACCGTAATACAGGCCAGGTTAAACATAGTGCAATTAAACCTAGCCAAAAATCGGTAACCAACCCTCGATACTCTTTCGGGATCGACCAGGTGTATATGTGTCTTTTACGGCTCTGAATGGAAAATTGTTTTTCGATTTATTTCACTTGGTTGATTGGGGTTTTGAATAGATAAATTGTGTTATTTATCTTTTTATTATGTCCCCCACTATAGTAGTGGGGGACATATTGTTTTTGCCCTGTCTGTTGGTTTGTTTGCGCCAACTTTAACATTTTGCAATAACTTTTGCTATATTGAAGATAGCAACTTCATATTTGGCATGCATGTGTATCTCATGAAGCTGCACATTTTGAGTGGTGAAAGGTCAAGGTCAAGGTCATCCTTCAAGGTCAGAGGTCAAATATATGTGGCCAAAATCGCTCATTTTATGACTACTTTTGCAATATTGAAGATAGCAACTTGATATTTGGCATGCATGTGTATCTCATGGAGCTGCACATTTTGAGTGGTGAAAGGTCAAGGTCATCCTTCACAAGGTCAAGGTCATTCTTCAAGGTCAAACGTCATATAGGGGGACATTGTGTTTCACAAACACATCTTGTTTCTCATTGGGATTAATTTATATGGATTTTGTTTCATTTGTAAAGGTAAGCCATGCTTGCTTTTATCGAACAATGGTTTATTTCTACCATGCTGGGTGTTTTCTGGCGCGAACGACCACGTGCAAAACGTGCTCTTCTAATACATTGCTAGAACGTGCAAAGCATGTTCTTCTAATGTGTTACGAGATCGTGCAAAGCGTGTTCTTCTATTGACAGATTGTTTATCATTTGCCATTGTGTGCAATAATGATTTTAACGTTCCGAATGACAATCTAATTGATCGTCATTTCATTTTTCATGTTATTTGTACTTCTATCTCAACCGGCTACATGCAGACTACTGGTCTTGCAGATAGATCGGCTGAAGTGGGCTCGAAGACTAGCATTGAGGTCGAACGTTACTATTTGACCTCTATTAATTTATGTTCGAGACCCGAAGGATGAATTGTTTTAACCGCCTTTACCTGTCGGCTACAGACTTTGCAGTCAGTGTCAAGGAACAGTTGGGACACATTAATGACGCTAGCAGGATTAGCAAGACGACATTTGTATCGACTTCTGCTTTTCTATTGCTCCTACTGCAGTGCATATTTTCAAGCTACTGGAATCAACAAGAGTTCAGTGGTGTCTAGACTAGAAGATTATCTTGGGAAGAATATAGTTTATTCTACCACAACCTCCCTTACATCTTGTGAGCAGAGAAGGTTATGGACGATCACATAGAACAACGTATCTTGTTTTTCTCAATTATGTGGTATCCTAATGAATATCACCTGCACATCTACATCTTGAAAAGCAAAAATTCTTTTTAGCTGTTTTTCATTTACAACACATTTTCACGATTCCTTTGTGATGGTTTCAACTATCACACGTCGGTCGTGGTTTACTTACAGACACGGAGGTGATCATATTATCACTCCTTGTAACTGGAAATCAGGAACTTATTCGTTCTTTGCAAGAACAACAAATTTTCTCTATCGTCTTTCTCTTACCAGGTCGTCTCAACGCCCTGTTGGACGTTTTGTCCTGCAGTTCTTTCTTTCGAATTATTTTTCCGTTGGGTTCAATAATGTAATTGTGCATGCGCGGCAGTGAAGTTGCAGACGAGTTGCATGGTGTACATAGTATATCAAAGAATGTTGTTTATCATCAAACGCTAGTAATTAGCGTTATACGATCGTATATCGCAGTGTATACCGGTATGCTGAACAACGTCAATAATGCAGTTCACAGAAATCGATCCAGCAGGGTGTGCGATTGTTATACATTCGTCCATTGACATAAACTAGTGTTTTATACAGGAAGGAAAAAGGGCGTGGTGCAAAATTTCAAAAAAGGGCACTTTAGCGCGCGACATCCATAAAAAGGGCACAAATATATCTGTATAGTGACTTAATAACGAGCTTTGTTACACACAAACATTGTATGTTTAGTTTTGAGATTTATTGTTGAATAATTAAACCACAAAATCCAGAATGTATATTTTATTATGTGTTTTTATATTTTCATGTAGTAACAAAAAACAAGATTAAACACCATAGGATATATATCTTATACAAACTATAGCTTTTCAAAGATACCCTCTTAAACAATTATTTATATTTAAAACGTTACACACATTGCACAAACAAGTCCTTTATATGCATCTTCACTGGAGATTCACAAACACTAACACTTTGTTGAATAGTCAGAAAGTTCTGCGTAATGACATTGTTTTCATGACCACGTGTTGTATTGTGTACATTTTATTTCGCAAAAAGTGTAACTAGGAACGGCGCCGTACTGTCTTTTGTTCATTGTCAATTAATTCAATACACGTTAATTGGTCTCCGATATAAACTTGTTTTGCTTACAAAGCAATTTGCATCAATTTCTAATTTACGTTTCGTCGAAAGTGGAATGCAAAAATCGGAAAGCGTACGTTTCGACATTCTAAACACGAATGATAAGTGGTACAAGTTCAATATTTTTGTAAAATTCATATCTGTGTTTGCCAATTAACATATTTTGACAAGTTACAAACGGGTCATAATATTCTGAATTGAACCAATGGTGCAGGCCTACTACTGTTACAACAATTAACAACTTTTGGCCAAACAGGGTGCAAGACGGGGTATGAACTTCTTTGCCGACATTCACACGTTATTGTAATCAAAACATCGTGACAATAAACAAGCACGTGCTCCAATTAAGCGCTGTCTGCCTAACCGTGAACTGCAAACGTGTTAAGATTGTCGTCTGCTATAATTCATCAACACACATCTACTGTGAGCCTGCGCCAATTGTATTGGATAGGAGGCGGAGCGTTATTTTAATCGACAGCTTTAATATGAGCCTGGGCCAATTGTATTGGATAGGAGGCGGAGCGTTATTTAAATCGACAGCTTTAATATGTCACGGGTTGCTATTTTCGGCGTATGGCCAATTTTCAGGAAGTACAGTGGACGTCATGGGGTTTTGTAATCGGCGTATGGAAACAATTATCGGGCGTAATATACGGCCGTACGCCGCTAAGTGCAAGCCCTGTAAATTAATATTATTTTATTTGCATTAAATTGAAATCAAATCAATATTTTACAGATACAACTGGTGTTTTTTTTTTAATTTAATTACGCGTAAAAATAAATGTTTTGATATAACTGAATTATGCATGAAAAGCACAATTTCCACGTGAATAACATCGAGGTTTTCATCAAGTCTCCTAAGTAACTGTGCACGATTGTATCCGGACCGATTAGTGTTACAAAGCCACTGAAATTATCGATTGATATTGACACCTGGTTATTCACGCATGACGTATTCACAACCGCGCGAATCTTCGCTGATAATAGTCGGCTTAGAAGCTTGGTTAAGAGGCATTTAAGATGTTATCAATAAGGTCGCGCACGGCGGAAAACAGGGCGGCGGCCTTTGAAAAGGGCAGCGTGGCCCTGATTTGCTTTGAAAGGGGCAGCGAGGCGCTTCAAAAAAGCGGCGTGGCGCCGCGCCACGCTAAAACGGCCTGGATAAAACACTATAAACTGAAATATCTTGCCTTCTTGGTGAGTTTTTGCAATAACTGAGTTTTTGCCATAATTTCATGCAATATACTTAATGAACCACGGGATTATGGTTCTACGACCTTTTAAGTCTCCTGTACAATTATTTTCAGGAAACTTCTTCACAGGTCAAATATCATATCTCAGAGAGACATATTTTTACTGATCCAAACATGTGCCACTACATGTCTGGCCATTAATAACTTTTAGTTATCTCTACAGAAGAACGTTTTTCTGTTAGTTTCAATCCTTGTTACTTCAGCAAGGATAATTCCATCAGAACTGTATAAAGGTTCTAGGGAAATTCATTTTTTTTAACCAGGTTTTCCGAAGGAAAAAACTGGTTATTAGTTTTGCGAATGCGGGCGGGCTGGCTGGCTGGCGGGCTGGCTGGCTGGCTGGCTGGCTGGCTGGCGGGCTGGCGGAATAAGCTTGTCCGGGCCATAACTATGTCGTTCATTGTCAGATTTTAAAATCATTTGGCACATTTGTTCACCATCATTGGACGGTGTGTCGCGCGAAATAATTACGTCGATATCTCCAAGGTCAAGGTCACACTTTGAGTTCAAAGGTCAAAAATGGCCATAAATGAGCTTGTCCGAGCCATAACTATGTCGTTCATCGTCAGATTTTAAAATCATTTGGCACATATGTTCACCATCATTGGACGGTGTGTCGCGCGAAATAATTACGTCGATATCTCCAAGGTCAAGGTCACACTTTGAGTTCAAAGGTCAAAAATGGCCATAAATGAGCTTGTCCTGGCCATAACTATGTCATTCATTGTGAGATTTTAAAATCATTTGGCACATTTGTTCACCATCATGGGACGGTGTGTCCCACGAAAGAATCACGTCAATATCTCCAATGTCAAGGTCGCCACGACTAAAAATAGATTTAAAAAAAAAAAAACTTACAAAGGGGGTTAATTTTTTTTGGTCATTTCAAAAGTTCAGTTTGAGTTTTCTCCCTTTATCAGATTTTTTTTTCACAAAGAAAACCTGGTTTTGTGACAATTTTGTCCCTTGTTTTTTTTTTTTTACTGGGTATTTGAGAGCATAGTTATTACCTTAATCACTCTGCTAGATACATAGAGGTTTTTCTCATCTTTTTCTTGATGATAAGAAATTTGTTCTTTTCCTCATCAAAGGATAGAGATTATGCTTTCGTATACCTTGTTTTGTGTAAGTCATCGCAACTCTGTGCTGTCTTACCTATTTTGGAACTGATCCAAACTATGGAACGTCAACACTATGTTTTTCGTTCCTTTACCTTCTTAAGCGGTTTTGACTTGTGTTACATGTTGGGATGCTTAATGAGCTCCCTATGAACCTTTTTCATTAGGCTTATTAACAGTTCCAATATAATTTTAAGACGGTTTTCCTTCTTATTATGGCTTTTACCATACGGAGAAGTGAAATTCATGCTTTTTCTGTTGAATACGACCAATTCCAGTTGGATCTATTGTCGTTTTCACTTTGTTGTGTCAGCCAGGATTCCTTGCTTAATATCAAGTCCTCTATATGGCTTCTACCTTAAACTGGTAGTCATGAAGATGAGGATAAACTTCTTTGGGCAATCAGGGCTTTGAAGTTCTATCTCAGCAGTGTTAGTCAGAAGTCCATTCGAGGTTCTCAAAGACACTCTTCATTTCCCCAAAAAAGGGGGGGGGGGAGATGTGTCTGCGGCTTCTATTTCTCGGGGTTAGACCTCGACTAAGGAAAGTTAATCTTATCCTATCTAAGGATTCATTCCTTTTTAGGATCTGACCGCATGAATTAAGAGCTCTGTCTGTTTTGTGGGCATATATTAATCACACCCCACTTTTTGACGTGCTCTAAGCTGTTTACTGGAGGAATCCGACCACCTTGTCATCTTTTTATCTTCGTTTTCTGAAGTGCCAACAATACAATTTGTATACATTTGGGCTTGTTGTGGTTTCACTAACGGTAGTGTCTTCTTTACGACATAGACATATTACTCTGTCCGAGAAGTCATTATTAATACCGTTTTAACGAAGATTACTTGATATCATTAGCTGATAACCCTGTTTATGGGTTCTACTGTGTTGGGAAAATGTATACGAACCTTCCCACCGCAGCTGCAAAATCAGCATACGATAACAGGTCAGTATTTATGACATTAAAACAAATTTTTTAAATAAAATTCATTTTAATTATTAAATACTTACCTGTTATCAGTAAGTCCCACCTCCCACCCCGCTATTCGATTAATATTTTTTTGTATATATATTGAAAGAATATTGAGGGTTGGTTACCGATTTTTGGCTAGGTTGCATTGCACTATGTTTAACCAGGCCTGTATTACGGTATTGAGGTGGCGGATTCCCAGTTAAAATTCCGGATGAGTTATTTCCCCTTGGAAAGTATAAGCATACGATAACAGGTAAGTATTTAATAATTAAAATGAATTTTATTTAAAAAATTTGTTTTAGGATCTGACCGCATGAATTAAGAGCTCTGTCTGTTTTGTGGGCATATATTAATCACACCCCACTTTTTGACGTGCTCTAAGCTGTTTTCTGGAGGAATCCGACCACCTTTGTCATCTTTTTATCTTCGTTTTCTGAAGTGCCAACAATACAATTTGTTTATGTGTGGGCTTGTTTTGGTTTCACTAACGGTACTGTCTTCTTTACGACATAGACATATTACTTTGTCCGAGAAGTCATAATTAATACCGTTTTAACGAAGATTACTTGATAACCCTTGTTTAGGGTTTTGCTATCATTAGCTGATAACCCTGTTTATGGGTTCTGCTGTGTTGGGAAAATATATACCTTCCCACCCCAGCTGCAAAATCAGCATCAGATAGCAGGTCAGTATTTATGACATTAAAACAATTTTTTTTAAAATAAAATTCATTTTTATTATTAAATACTTACCTGCTTTCGGTAAGTCCCACCTCCCATCCCGCTATTCGATTAATATTTTTGTATATATATTGAAAGAATATTGAGGGTTGGTTACCGATTTTTGGCTAGGTTGCATTGCACTATGTTTAACCTGGCCTGTATTACGGTATTGAGGTGGCGGATTCCCAGTTAAAATTCCGGATGAGTTAATTCCTCTTGGAAAGGAGAAGCATGAGATAGCAGGTAAGTATTTAATAATTAAAATGAATTTTATTTAAACAAAATTGTTATAGTACAATTATGTTATCCTCAGTTAAGTATTTAGTAGTTAATGATGGAATATTGAAAAGAGTGATGGAATATTGAAAAGTTTTATCACATAGAAATTTCACTTTCACTTCAATCGTTAGTTTTTATGCCCCCGGTAGGGTGGCATATAGCAGTTGAACTGTCCGTCAGTCAGTATGTCAGTTTCAATTCATAAATTTGTGTGCGCTTATATTTTTCACTTCCCTTTTTGAAATGTTTTATTTGACAAAACATATGATATGTGCTTGTGTATTTCAGTTCTACATATTAGCAACTGACCGCAGTTGGAAGCCGCTGAGCAATCGAGCACTGGTCAAGATTGGGGTCGCCTTCTCCAACTTTACACGCACGCTGGGCTTTGCAATTCCAACACAGTTCATCGAAGTGAAGGAAAGTACAGCAATCACAAACGCCCTGCTCACCACCCTCAATGTCACCAACACCAATGTCGCTCTGAGACTGTTCTGTGAGATACTGCTAATAAATAGCAACACCTCCGCCCAGGTGCCACGCTACTTTGGTATGTATTGAAATAAATCTTTATCCCATAGGTATGAAATTGTCTTCTTTCTCCTGTATGCACTTCGGATTTGTGTATATATTTGTGTTGAATTTAAAATGATAACTTGCCTGTGTTTTTTTTATTGCCTTCTCCAATTGAAAAGTAAACGGGTTTTATGTATAATTTTTTATGTATTTGTGTTTGGTAATAAACATTAAGTAAAATTTATCATACCACCGCATTGATATCTGCTTGATATAACGTTGCCTGATATATTTTTTTATATCAAGGTCAACAGGAAGTTCTTATATCAGTCATATGTGGAGGATGATCATATTACATGTACTCGGAATCCACTATAAAGTGATCATTTTTAGTAAAATCGAATCAGATTCAACAACTCGGCAAGCCTCGCTGTTATATTATTCTAAGCCTTGCCTGATACATTACAAAAAGATCAGGCAGTAACCTGTTATTCTCTATACCTGGTATGAGTGCAATTTCATATGATGTTGTTATTATTAATTATCCAAATGCTAAAGAAACAAACATTTGTGTTGATGGACTAAGCTCAATTTGCATTAATCAAAATCTGAGGGTTTTGTAAACAAATGGAAAAGTGTAGTTATGTTCCCATTTTCTTGAATGCAATTTTTCAGACTTATTCCGCTTAACATCAAATGGAGACTCCTGTGACTTGCGTGCAAACGGCAACCTTGATGCTGAGGAAACACGGTTCTGGAATATCACTATTGGGGTCAGGGAAATTCAACGCACTAAGAGACAGACAATTGAAGTGATCCCAGGTAAGAAAATGTTCCTTCTTTGAGCTTTGAATAGTTTTACAGTAACATTTAGATGTTACTAAGTAGAATTTCAAATAAATAATAATAGGTTTCATTGGTGTTTATAGTTTTATTGAGCCATTTATGTGAGCTTTGTTTACAATTATTTAGGAAGTCAAAGAAATGCATTCATTAAGTATAGAAACTGCAATTAAACTAACTTAAATTTTACATTTTCTTATACATCAGGATTAAAATTGAGTATTTTCTATACGAGAGTTATGCTATTCTGTGATTTTATTGTTTTGCATGCACTTCAGATGCTATTCTGGCATTAACTAACTCTACTTCTTATTCTTACTGCCCCTGTTTTATCTGTGCAGTGTACCAGTCCTACCAAAAGACGTTTGTGTACATAAATGTGCAAGATGAGAACGACAACGCCCCTTACTTTGTGTATCCAGTCTACCCTGCTCTCCTCAACGTGAGGACCTACTTTGGTGCAATTGCAAGGTTCTCCATGTCCAACAAAGCTCCAGTAACGCTCGTGGTAAGATTTGTATTTTAAATTTATATTGGTCAAATTGCCTTAAAATTGGCATATTATGTTAAATTCAAATCATTTTTTAAAATTCTAAATATAAATCTTTGTAAACTAAGAAGATATGTATTAGTATTTGCAGTTAAATGCTTGAAGTTATCATATTTCATTGAATGCCTCTTGTCTTTGAGCATTTTGGACATTCAATAATTTCTTTGGAAGATTGAGATTTAAAAAAGACACATTAATTTCATCTATGAAAAAGACTGAGCTAAAGACTCAATTGCTTTATTTCCACTAGGCAAAGGATGCAGATGAGGGTGTGAATGGCCAAGTAACGTACGATATCTCCAGACCTGCTACCATTGACGTGCCTTTCTCTGTGGATCCTATCCAGGGTTTGATCTTCTCTAACAGAGAGTTTGTCAACTCCGACCCATCACAGTACAAATTTACGGCACAGGCTCGTGACAACGCAGTCAGTCTGCAAAAGACTGTTGCGACTGACGTTGTGGTAAGATTGTGAAATTCCTCACTTCTAGTTACAGAGTCTAATTTTTATGTCATATAGGGCATATAGTGATCAGACTGTCCGTCTGTCTGTCCGTCTGTCCTTCCCTCACACTTTGCGTTTAGGTTTGGCGTTTAGGTTTCGAAAAATGCTCAGAACTTCTATGTCCCTTCAGATAACAACTTGATATTTGGCATGCATGTGTAACTCGTGGAGCTGCACATTTTGAGTGGTGAAAGGTCAAGGTCAAGGTCATCCTTCAAGGTCAAATATATGGCTTTAAAGCAGCGCAGAAGGGGGCATTGTGTTTCTGACAAACACATCTCTTGTTTTTGTTGTTTTTTGGGGGGGGGGGTGTTGGCATAAAAACTGTTTGACACAGGTCAGCGCACCGCAAGTAAGAAAAGAGTCTTGCGTTACCTTCCAATGGCCAAGCATTTGAATTGCTATATCCATATATTAAATCCCATGTTTATCTTATCAGAATTTTAATGACTGAAATAGAAACCTCTGTAATTGTCCTGGTTCTTGAGTTTTTATAGAAAAAAAAATGCATAAACAAAAGCATAAATGTTATGTGGGTGAAGTTATCCAAAAAATTAAGTATAAAATTGAAATAAATGCCCAGTATAGTAATGTTTTCTGAAATATATATATACATTATATATATCCTTTTTGCTCAGGCATATAACATACGATTTATAGGGGTATTTGTGGCAATCGGGAACAGTAATTTCCTCCTGAAAGTTCTGACATTTAAATTAAATGCCAAAAACTGAATTTTCTAATATATTCAAATAATGACGATTGAATGTTTGAATATCATTTTCAGTATTTGTTCCCTTCCCTAATTATTAGCATAACTCTCAGTTAAGTCTTGCGTTACCAATTTAAACTGATTTATTTTCCCTCTTTTTTTTAGATTGACATCATTGAAAACAAGCACCGTTACATCCTGGTCCTGAACACAGATATCAATGTAGTAAACTCCAACATAGAACGCATAAGACAGGCCCTGCAGAATGTTATTGGTCGCATCATTCTCATTGAGACCATTTCATACCAGCGGTACATTCTCAACGGCATTCTCAGCGTGGATTATAAGAAAACTGACGTCATTTTTGTTGTGGTTAATGATGGCAACCAGTTTAATCTTTTCGATGCTGCCACAGATGAGCTGAATCTGTAAGCACTTCTTCACATTCTTTGTTTACACTTTAATAATTTGGTTGATATGTATTCTATTATTATCCCCCGCCTATTTATCCCCCGCCTATGGCGGAGGGATATTGTTTTGGCATTGTCCGTCCATCCATCTTTCCGTCCGTCCGGCACTTTTGTGTCAGGAGCCATATCTTGGAAGTGATTTGGTGGATTTCATTGAAACTTGCTATGAGTATATATATATATATATATATGGATAAGAGGATGATGCACGCCAAATGGCATTGTACACCATCTGTTAATAATGGAGTTATGGCCCTTTGTATCTTGAAAAAAAGCTTTTTTGTGTCCGGAGCCATATCTTGGAAGTGCTTTGGCGGATTTCATTGAAACTTGGTATGAGTATATATATGGATAAGAGGAGGATGCACGCCAAATGACATTGTACATCATTGGATAATAACAGAGTTATGGCCCTTTGTATCTTAAAAAATATATGGATAAGAGGATGATGCACGTTGGCGTTGTACATCAGTCCAGAAAACTTTTGTGTCCAGAAGTATATTGGCGGGGGATATCAATTCAACTATTTGCTTGTTGTTATTGAAATTGAAATGTTGTTGTAATAATATTTCGTTTTTGAATCACAGGTGAGCACATATAGCTCATTCATTTTATACACAAATTGGTTAAGGCTTAAATTCTTATCCTTTGTAAAAATTTATTGTCAATTAGCAACAGAGGTTGAAAATGTGCATGAAGTAGATGTATAGCAATTGTAACACTCAAAATAACATTTCAGTGTTACTCTAAGCACTGGCCCTTCACAGACCCTGATAAGCAACCTCCGCCAGGGGGTCAACCAGTTCGCATCTGTGGAAAGAATTCGAGTGAACTTCCAAGCGGAGAACATCCTTGGCATTGCTTCTGAGCTGCAGGGACAGGGTCTGTATGATGCCACACTGCGACCAGTGACTGCGAGACCATTCAAGTCGTACATCTGGTGGATAGAGGACGCCTACTCCGGACTGCTTGCCCTCGCTGCTATCATTATCGTCCTTGGATTCATCGCACTGATTATCCTTATCTACCAGTGGCAGAGGTGAGGGCTTTGTACTTTGTGACTTGTATCTGAATCTTGGCTTGCAAAGTTGCATTTTTGTTATTTGAAAAATTTAGCAATATAGTTGAATAAACAATGATTTTGATTGTATTAAGTACTAAAAATTAATTTACTACAGATTAAGCCTAAATTTATATCCACTGAAAGATTGATCGCCATTGGCAAAAGAGCTTAAATAAAAAACAGAATAAAAAAAATAATAAATCATATTGGCAATCAGTGCTGGCACATTAAGAATAATTAAATTTCGTATTGACTATTTCATTTCAAATACCTATGTATAAATTACCTTAACTCAGCCCTCTTTATTTAGATACAACACCTATCTGAAGAACTACAGAGTGTACCATCGTAACTACGAACACCAGCCTGACTTCACCAACCCACCATCTTTCCTCAAGGAGTACGAGACACAGGTAGCATATACCCTGATCATCGACATTTGTGCCATGTCAAGCAAAAATGGGTCTTACTCCATATTCAGTCTGCATCTCCACCACTGTAAAGTCACGCATGTTATTTTGGTTTCACTATCAGACAGAGTACGGCAGCTACTTACAAGACTTCGCGGATCTGCAGTGTGGTTTAGGGCAAGGCTGATAGCATATGGCATAAGATTCAATTTCACATGAGGCTGGTCATTTTAATTATTCATAATGATTGATTTTTGTTGGATTTTTTCTCTCCATAAGTCAGTTTATGAATTGAATACATGCTACATTTTGAAATCAGGAACAAAAATGTTCCTTATAAAACTGTTCAAAGCATGGATTCCAGTAACAATAAAATTTAATAAAACACCCATGTTTGCTAAGCTATGAAGGGGAAACAATTTAAATGTTACTTGCAGGTGCTCGTGAAATATTTTGTCTCTGCATTTGTGGCAATGAATAGATAATCTTTCTTAAAGCTAACCAATACCGTTTTTATTGCCAACTATAAAGCATATTTTGAGTGATTTATCCAACTGAAAGCACATCAATAACGTATTTCCACCATATTTTATAAGCAGACACTGGACATGTACATGCCTCCTGATGAGACGGTGCAAGATCTAGGGGAGATAAACATGAGCTTTGCCCGTGGAGACTCCACACGTCGCACAGGCGAAGTGCGCAAAATCTCCACCCGTAACCCAGTCTATGACAACTCTGGATACCAGTAAGTCTGTTTCATTATTTTCAAATACTTGACAATAAGATTATGAGAACTTGTTTGTAAAATGATGATCAAACAGTATTTATTTAAGTCTTCTAATAACTGGAAGTCTTCTAATAACTGGTTTATTGAAGTATGGCAAAATATAAGTATGTTTTAAGTACATGGCCAGAAATGTATAGAAGATTTCAATATATTTGGTACATTTTTGCTTATTCAAACGTTTTAACTGTTTGAAATTAATTGTTTGTAATTGTCACCTCTTAATCGATTCTTGCATACAAGCATTTGTATTAAGAAAGTTAACTTTTATTATATCAATGTATGAACATGTAGGCTTCATAGTGTTTATTTAAAATGCTTTTAAATCATGTGTTTAATGAATCTTTTGTTAAAAAAAAAGTAAATGTTAATGTTTATTTATTAGAATCGACACATATGCTGTGGTAAGCTAAGTTGTTTCTTGTTTAATATTTATTTTCCTTACAAAACCTTATCCATAGTTAATGTTTCAAATGATCAAATTTGTAGCGTTAAAATGGGACAAGTACACTACTAATGCCTAGGTATGTCGCTTTTTGCTACTCAGTTATTTTAAAATCTAACCATTTTCAAATCTTTGGTGCTTTTCAAACTCTTCATGTACTGTGTTATTAGATCATTCAAATTAAGTGTTCTTTTAATTTTGTATAGTTTTTTTTTAATGCATTTATTTTATGCTTTCTGGTGGTATATAGAGATATCAATGAATTATTGTTAATTTTCACTGTTTTTCTGTGAAATGACATCATTGTTTTACGCAAAATTCTCCAGCTTAACTCTTTTACAATGTAAATAAACACCGAAAAAAGCATAAAATAGAAAAAAATGTGTTTGATATGGTGGAATCTTGATTTTAATTCACTTAAGATCATAGAAATAATATATTTTCTATGATCACTCGTGAATTAAAAATCTATATTCCACCGAATCCAACAAATAACCTCGATTTATGTATTTGCATGCATACATAAATAATCTAACTTGTTATGAATGCACATGGAATGGAATTAAAATAACTCACAGGATGAGTAAAGTAACCTCTAATGTGAGCCAGAATAAATTTAACTTTTACAATTAAAACCTTCTAATCTCTGACTTCCCATTTTGTGTAGTTATCCAATCCTCACTATCTTACCCTATTGTTTTCTTTCTAACAAACTAACAGAATAAATTAGAATATAACCATGCTTACACAAAAGTTTATTAAAAAAAAATGAGTTATAATAATAAAATTTTGTTAACTTTTGGTTTGTGTAGTGTTTAATACTTATTTAGTTTGGAAATATTATAATTTTGCTATTGAGCATAATTTCTGTAATAATTTATGAAAATATATATTTTCTGTTTAATTATTTATCGTAATTTCTATCAGCAGATTAAGTTGTTTTTTTCAATTTGTTAGTAATTGCAATACCCAGTTATGCAGACATTCCTATCTTATCATTTTAACTACTGTATATTTTGTTGACCCATTTCAGAGTGCGCAATCCGTGGGCAGCAATGTCTACCATGTAAACTTGAGGTAAGGAAATACATTGCATGATAAATGACTTGCAGTATATAATTTGACATCGTAATGGTCTATTGTCCAACTATTATTTACATGCCCCCTACCAAGAAGGCAACACATAGCAGTCGTAAGTCTGTCTCTCCATGTCTGTGTAAAGCTTAGTTTCTCAGCTAGAACTTTGCCATGTATTGATTGATTCTGAAATAACTAAATAGCATAATTTTCAAACATTATACGAAGATGTTTAACATGCCATACCAGTCTCCCTACCTCAAAGGTCTAGGTTACTCTGAGACGTCATAGGTCAAAAATGGTCATAAAACAGCTTGACAATTCCTCTCTTAGCCATAACTTTACCATATGTTGCTGGACTTTGAAATTTATTTTATGCTTTCCGGTGGTTTATAGAGAAATATCAGTGAAACAAAACTGGTATTTCACTGTTTTAAACGGTGGAAAATAACAGTGAAAAATATCAATATTTTTGACTGTTTATATACTGTGAAATTATAACAGTCATTTTTTGGCGAAATGACGTCATAAATCCAGTGAAATTATCCAGTTAAACTCTTTTACAATGTAAATAAACTGTGAAAACGGTGAAAAAAGCATAAAATAAAAAGAAAATTTGTGATTTGATGGAATATTGATTTTAATTCACTCGTGATCATAAAAAATACATATTTTCACTCGTGGCTGCGCCACTTGTGAAAATATTATTTAATATGATCACTTGTGAAATAAAATTGATATTCCATCGATTCAAACAAATATCCTCTATTACTTTATCATGCTTTTTAAAAATAACTTGCCACAAATGACTACCTTGAGGAGACGGCCTTTCTTTTGTAAAACCTGTCTCCCTAACAAAGGTCTCACTTAAAGAATTAACTTTGGCAATTAGAGGCGTAACTGAGTCATTCTTCATGCTATTTATTAACTAAAATCAGGAGACTGAAGAATGCTTGTACCACCCATCGCATTACCTCAAAAGTTCAAGGACACACTTAGGTCAAATGTAATATTCAGCCATAAACATATTGTTTGTGACATCAGGTGTTATGAGACAAAGTGTAATGTGGGGGCATCCGTGGCCGGTCAACACTTGTCTTGATGATGTTGAAACTGTCCATTGAAATGAAATACTTTTCATTCAAGGAAATGCACATTATTTTTTTTACTTGATAACGTAATAAAGATTTAAAATATTTGATTAAACTCATCCAAAAAATCTGTTGGTAAACTTGTCATTTGCTAGTTTGCTAACAAACTCTATAAACTGGTTTAAGTTTTAATATGGTATGAAATGATAACATGTGTCACATCATCCTACATCTATCACAACATTGTATCATGTTGTTACCTTCATCCTTGTAAAACAGATTTAATTGAAAATAACTTCAGTCTAAAAATGAAGTCGCCCATCCTTTCTTTGCTCATATGTCTCTTTCTGGTTAGTCCTCATTCTATTTATTGAATTGTTTAACATTTTCAGACCAGAATCAGCAAGGTCAATACAGGGAGATCCTGTCAATACTGTCGTCTACACTACATCCATGGACGGCAATTAGACCCATCAACTTGAAACCACTTGGAACACTCCGGATCCTGATTAAACCTACTGTTTTAATGAATAAAGACTTGCATTTGAATTGAATAATAAAACACTAAAAATGTTGGTAGACATCTGTTGGTGAAACTATAAAAGTTTAAACAATAACATTGAAATATTTACATCTGCATATGTTTAATTATAAAACATGTCTGGTTTCTGTTTATGGCTTCATTTATATCCACATATATAGTTCTGTAGTTTATAGATAGATACCTTATTTACTCTTAGTTAATAAAATGCTTTGTGCTGATAGATATGCTTTATAAATGATATACATCATTAGTGTACTGAAAATTGCATTCTCGATTGTTTATTGTTAAAATGTGCTGTTATATTTGTTACATCTTCCAAAGTATTTTTGATATTTGATTATCCTTGTTCTCAAAATTTCTTAGGACATGAATTGTGCTTAATTCATTATTTCACCCATAGAATGCTTGAAGTGCTATACATGTGTTTAATAAGTGCTTTAATGTGCATGTTTGACTATGCTATTTACACATGTTTGACTATGCTATTTACACTTTACCATTAATACACAATAAAATATCTGCAAAGCAAATTAAGTTTGTGTTGTGCCATTTATAAACCCATGCATGTTAAATTAGATTAAGACATCAATGGGCAGTGGTTACTTTGTTCAATTCATAAAAATGCAAACAATGCAATATTACAAGATTTGGAGACTTCTTTGACGTCTTATTCTAATTTCTCATACTTGTGTTTAACCCTTTCCCTCTCGAAAGATACGTGAAAATGTGCAAACAGCATAAAACCAGAACATCTTCTTTGTAACTCGCAGTCTGTTCAGGTTTTAAGCTGTTTGCTGCTCATCAGTATCTAAGATTTGCAGATAAATCCTTAAAAACTTGAATCTAGTAAGAAGTCTTTAAAAAAAATTCTGAGGGACTATAAATGCGTGAAAATAAGTATCTAAGTGGTAAAGGGTTAATTATCATTATGAAGCTGAATACATTCAATTTTGTTATTTAAGGACATAATTAAAAATACAAGACACTTTTTTTACCCGCATAATACATATAATTCAATATACAAACCTCTTTAACAGATTTATTTTTGTATTGGCAGCAAAAGGGAATTTACCGTTGGTAAGTTGTTGGACTGAAAGAAGTGAAAGCACAAATACATATAATCACGTGACAGAGAAGCTCTTAACACCATTAGAAAAATTTTAGACAGAAGAATGAGCTCTTAAATTGGCTGATATATGCTATATGCAGCCAGCTTTCGGGCACTCTGGTCAGGAGTTACTGTGTCCTTAATAAAGTCGCGCAAGGTTTCTCGTTCTCTTAAGGCGATAGGGTAGTTCCTTATCAGACTGTGCGCATGTGCACGCTGGTCTGGAGCAAGACTTGACAATATGGCCTTATACCTAGTTTCACATGAATCTGGTCATATTGAAGTGTTGTCTCATGTGAAATGCTTCCAAAGCAAAAGCTTTTGAACTATAATAATTTACCTTTTAACTTTGAGTTTTCCACATACAGTTCACAATAGTTCACATATCCTCTCAGCCCACATGGAACTTAACCTGTTGAGCAATATTTGTGATTGAATTGAATCCTTAAAATTGCAAAAGAGGATTAAAAACTTGTCAAGGCAAATCACTGATCTGTTAATGATGACCTTGACTTTCTATAGAAACGTGGAGATTGGACACAACAAATCTTCATGGCATTGATTGGAGAGTGGTTTTAATATTCTACCAAGCTTTAACAAGTCTATTAGCGCATGTTTTAGAGAGGTTAGTCCAATGGAGAAGTATTGTTGGCAGGTTATTTTAATTAGATTATCCTCTATATATGTTTGAGATATGATGAAAGTTTAACTTGAGCTGAGAAAAACTGGTAATTCTTCAACTCTCAATTATGTCAAATTGCATGTTTGAAGTGAATTTTTTTTGGAGTTTTTAACAGCATTTTTACCTAGGAGTTGGTTTTAAATTCCCAATTGTCGTTTTCATTTAACATTTAATTATCTGATAGAGTAAGTGGTAATTACTGTGTTAGTTTTATCAGGTATTTTTGTCACAAAATCTCTTTGATCAAGGATGTTGGCACTTTAATTGAATAAATTTGTTGCCAAAGGATGACATGTGAGCTTTGGTTTGATAGGAAGAGTCAAGGCAGAACAAAGATATGTCAACAAGTTTAATGTAACTGATCACCTTTATACGAATTTTATAACATCACTGTCCTGAAAAATATGTGTCAATATGTCAAATAACGAGTTAAATTGCTTTTGCACTCTCTGTGTTAGTATGTCAAATAACGGGTTAAATTTCCTTTGCACTCTCTTTGACTTTGAGAGATTATGCTGTATTACCATTTTTATAAAATTAATTTGCTTGAAAATATTCTATATAACCAATGAAGCATGTTGTACAAAAGAATTTATATTACACATTAATTTCCTTAGATCCATTGTGGAAACAAGGTACTGTGAGAACAGATGGACAAGTATGTGTATACAATACTCACAACAATTTGATTTATATTCAGACAGTTGATGAAAGCAAAAAGTATCTACACAAGTGCTTTTCTAATTAAGGAGCACTGTGAACACTAAAGCAAAATGTTGTAATAAATGTATTCCCAACATAAAACATAATTCTAACACGACAACTAAATACAATATATACATTTATATGATTCAGAGATGTAATTCTCTATATCAAAATTTCACTTGTGCAAAAATTACATTATGATGCATTTAATTTTTTTTATATTGGAAACCAGTTACCTCCAGGTCCCGGGCAAATTCAAAGGCATTATTAAAGCAAAGTTGTTAGTGAACTAAACACACAAAATATACATGTACATGTATCAGAAATTTCATTATTTGCATCAACATTTCTATCATGCAAAAATTACATTATAATGCAGTATAGCAACAATTAACCATATTTAATCAGTTACATGTATACAACTGAAAATAAACCAGGAAACCTGGTGAAACCTGCAACAACTCAGATTGGCATCACTGCAACTTTAAACTCCTTCAATGCCTAGGTCAAGTTAGAGAGCAGACATGCTCTAAAAACAACTATAAAGTGCCTTATTTTTACCTAAGTGTTCACTATATAATTATAAGGAAAACAATTTACGAAAAGAGGGGGGGGGGGGGGGGGGGGCTTATTGTGACCAACTGGCATGAATAGAACAAATTTGGGTTGCTACAGGGTCATCACTTTACATGCCAAATATATAACTCCTCTGGGCCAAGCAGTTTAAGAGGATATTGAAATAAAATTAAGTTTTACCAAACTTCGTAGAGGAGCAATGTATGATGTTACATGCCAAAATATAACACCTTATGAGCCTTGTCGTTTTAAATATGCTATTTTATGATTTCCAATATACATGCAACGAAAATAAGTTATCCTCAGGGTTGAGTCAATAATTGCCCCATGGGCATGATTTGAACAAACTTGGAGAAAGACCATTACATTGTTTAACAAATACCATACCTCTTGGCCTATTATTCAAATATATATCAGGACTAAACAGAAAATAGGCTACTCAGCATTTCAGCAAAGGTCTTAAAAAACAATACAAGACCCAATCAAGAGAGCTGCTTTGCTTGAACATGGCAAATAAGTGAAGGTTTGTGAAATAACCAGGTGTCGTTAAATATTTTGATCATATTAGCGGGGTAATTTATCTAACTCTGAGGTCTTAATAAATCCCGTGAGTTTGGAACAATCATGTTACAATAAAACACAAAATCTAACAAGGGCTGTTTGTAAAACATGCATGCCCCCCATATGGGCTCTCCGTTGTAGTGACAGCCATTGTGTGAATCTGTTTTTTGTAACTGCGACCTTGACCTTTGACCTAGTACCCTGATAATCAACAGGGGTCATCTGCGAGTCTTGATCAATGTACCTATGAAGTTTCATGATCCTAGCCATGAGTGTTCTTGAGTTATCATCCGGAAACCATTTTACTATTTCAGGTCACCCTGACCTAGACCTTTGACCTAGTGACCTGAAAATCAATAGGGGTCATCTGCGAGTCATGATCAATCTACCTATCAAGTTTCATGATCCTAGGCATAAGCGTTCTTCAGTTATCATCCAGAAACCATTTTTTTATTTTGGGTCACCGTGACCTTGACCTTTGAAATAGTGACCTGAAAATCAATAGGGGTCATCTGCGAGTCATGATCAATGTACGTTTGAAGTTTCATGATCCTAGGCATAAGCGTTATTGAGTTATCATCCGGAAACCATTTTACTATTTCGGGTCACCATGACCTTGACCTTTGACCTAGTGACCTCAAAATCAATAGGGGTCATCTGCGAGTCATGATCAATGTACCTATGAATTTTCATGATCGTAGCCATAAGCGTTCTTGAGTTATCATCCGGAAACCATTTTACTATTTCGGGTCACCCTGACCTTTGATATAGTGACCTGAAAATCAATAGGGGTCAACTGCGAGTCTTGATCAATCTACCTATCAAGTTTCATGATCCTAGGAATAAGCGTGTTGGAGTTATCATCCGGAAACCATTTTACTATTTTGGGTCAACTTGACCTTTGACCTAGTGAACTGAAAATCAATAGGGATCATCTGCGAGTCATGATCAATGTACCTATGAAGTTTCATGATCCTAGGCATAAGCATTCTTGACTTATCATTCGGAAACCATTTTACTATTTTGGGTCACCGTGACCTTTGACCTAGTGACCTGAAAATCAATAGCGGTCATCTGCAAGTCATGATCAATCTACCTATGAAGTTTCATGATCCTAGGCATAAGCGTTCTTGAGTTATCATCCGGAATCCATTTTACTATTTCGGGTCACCGTGACCTTGACCTTTGACTTAGTGACCTGAAAATCAATAGGGGTCATCTGCCAGTCATGATCAATGTACCTATGAAGTTTCATGATCCTAGGCATAAGCATTCTTGAGTTATCATCCGGAAACCATTTCACTATTTTGGGTCACCATGACCTTGACCTTTGACCTAGTGACCTCAAAATCAATAAAGGTCATCTGCGAGTCATGATCACTGTACCTATGAAGTTTCAGGATCGTAACCATAAGCGTTCTTGAGTTATCATCTGGAAACCATTTTACTATTTCGCGTCACCCTGACCTTGACCTTTGATATAGTGACCTGAAAATCAATAGGGGTCAACTGCCAGTCATGATCAATGTACCTATGAAGTTTCATGATCCTAGGCATAAGCGTTCTTGAGTTATCATCCGGAAACTATTTTACTGTTTCGGGTCATCGTTACCTTGACCTTTGACTTAGTGACCTGAAAATCGATAGGGGTCATCTGCAAGTCGTGATCAATCTACCAATCAAGTTTCATGATCCTAGGCATAAGCGTTCTTGAGTTATCATCCGGAAACCATTTTACTATTTTGGGTCACCGTGACCTTGACCTTTGACCTAACCACCTTAAAATCAATAGGGGTCATCTGCAAGTCATGATCAATGTACCTATGAAGTTTCATGATCCTAAGCGTTCTTGAGTTATCATCCGGAATTCACCTGGTGGACGGACCAACAGACCGACCGACCGACAAGTGCAAAGCAATATACCCCCTCTTCTTTGAAGGGGGGCATAAAAATTTACATTTACTTTTTTGATAATGATCAGTCAAACATCACTTCCAAATTGGCTGATTCAATGTTCACACTGACTGCAGGCATTAATGATCAGTCAAACATCACTTCCAAATTGGCTGATTCAATGTTCACACTGACTGCAGGCAGTATACCCGACACAGGAGTTATGGAGTTGCTAGATGTTGTTGGGACATCACTAACAAGTGGCCGCCCTTCGGTTGGCCCGCTGGTATCTTGCTCACCTGGCAGGAACATAACCCCTTGCTGGCCATGCTCCTTCATTAAATGAGTCAGCAGCGACTTTTGATTAGCAAAGCTTTTCTTGCAAACATGGCAAGGGTTTGTCTGTATTGAGTGGACATTGTTCATGTGTCTCACAAGGGATTTGTTTGCAGTAAACACCTTGTTACAAATCTTGCATTTGTGGGCCTCTGTGTGAATGGCATGATGAGCTTCACATGCCGCCCGTGTGGGGAACAGCTTATTACAGGTTCCACACTGGTACATATTGGCATCATCATCGTCCTCGTCTTCAGGTACTTTCTTGCCTCCCAGTTTGGATATAACCACCACCCTGTGCCCACACTTGCACACCACCCTTCTTAGAGTGACCATGCTCACTCCCTCAGCCCATGGCTCAGTCTCCACAACATACTCCTTGCATTTCTCACACTGTCGAGTGTGCACCGACAGCATGTGGCTCTCCAACAAACTCTTACACCAAAACCCTTTTGGGCAAATATGACACTTGTGATTTCTTTCCTTTAAGTGAACACGCCTTACATGATTTTTCATTGCCTGTTTTCCTGTTATGGTTTGACCACAAAACTCACAAGTATGTTTTGTCAGGTCACGTCTTTTCTTTTTTGTCAGTGTCAAGCCACGTTTTTCATACTTGCCTTCAATATCAGGCGAAGAGGGGCCTGAATTTTCATCATCTAAGGCCGAGAGTTTTCTCTTCTTTCCTGTCAGAGATTCCCACTGTTCTTGAGTAAGATTTATGTGGTCTCCAGACTTAGAATTATCGGCCTCATCTTCCTTTCGTGTATCCAGTTCATCATCTTCAGCATGAATCTTGGAAATGTGGACATTCAAAGCAGCCTCATTGCTGTAGTTTTTGCCACAGTACTTACATCGGTTCACATAAACATTATGAATGGCTTCTAGATGCTTCATCAGAGAACTTTTGTTGCAGAAGTCTTTTTTGCAGAATTCACATGTGACCTGATTTTCAGTTGTATGAGAAGCTCTGTGTTTCTTACATTCCCATTTGTACCAAAACAATCTGCCGCATTCTCCACATGCATAGGTTTTCTGAGATGCCTTTGAATTTTCCCTTTCTTCTTTTTCCATTAGGTATTTGGCTTGATTCATGGAAACCAATCCTCCACATTTGCAGGGAACCTTTCTATTCTTGGTTCTGTCCATTCCTTCTGGCCAAGGTTCAGATTCAATGACATATTGCTTGCATTGCTCACATCGCCTCGTATGAATGGAAAGAATATGCGAGTTCAGTCGGTGTGTATTCCAAAATCGCCGAGAACAGATCATGCAAGGGAAATTCCTTTCCAGAAAATGCATTCTTCTGATATGTAAGTCCAAGTTATACTTATTGAGAAGTTGCTGACCACAGTATTCACACTGTGCTGGAATCTCCTTCTGTGACCGACCTCTTTTCCTTCCTTTCTTCCTGCCAAGACTTTCTTGCAAGGGATTGTCAGGATTGGCATCCACATCATTTTCGGCAAAACTGCTCTGATCACCATTTTCATCCGCAAGATCTTCAAATGCTTCCCTTTCAACTCCATCAGCCTTGTTATTTGAAGCACCAGGCTCTGAGAACAGTTTCACATGATCCAGTAACTCAGTCTCTGAGTCGTCCATAGGTTCATCATCCACCTCATCCTCCAGTTCATCTGCTATGCTGTCCACTACTGCTTCTGAAACTGTGGATGTTTCATCTCCTGTAACTATGGTGATCTCATCTTCAACTGTGTCCTCCTCAAGTATTGAAACAGTCACCTGAATAATACATCAGCTTGCCTTGTGTGCATGCATTGAGAATAACATTGATTCTTGAGAATGGTAACAATATTAAACCCAGAATATTATATAGACATAGTTGCATGTTAAAACTAGAGCACTGCCTAGTGGGTGCAGACTGCTCATCTATTTTTCTTTTTAAAGGTGAAGGGACCTATCTCATACTTCCATCAAAAAGGAGGGAGGGGTGGGGGTGGAGAGGAGTGTATAGTGTGGGGGTGTGGTCATGTAATACATTATCTTAAAAAAAAAAATATTTTTTTTTTTGGGGGGGGGGGGGGGTTGGATTCTTGGGTGGGATGGTTGGATGGTATTTCAAAAATAAAATAATAACAAGAGCACCGCCTTGCGGGTGCAGACCGCTCATCTATTTTCTTTTTAAAGGTGAAGGGACTCTCATTTTCAATCACAAAGGAGGGAGGAGTGGAGTGAAGAGGGGTGTATAGTGTGGGGTTGTGGACATTTATTACATTATCTTCCAAAAAAGCGAAAAAAAAAAAAAAAAAAAAAAAAATCGGGGGGGGGGGGGGGGGGGGGTATAGTGTGAGGGTGTGGTGATAATTTGTGAGATGATCTTAAAAAAAAAAAAAAAAAAAAAAAAAATCAAAAAAAAAAATTTGGGGGGTGGGGTGGGGTGGGGGGGTGGTGTGGGGGTATAGTGTGAGGGTGTGGTGGTCATTTGTGAGATGATCTTAAAAAAAAAAAAAAAAAAAAAAAATTTAAAAAAATTGGGGGGGGGAGGGGGGGAGGGGGGGGGAGGGGGGGGGGGGAGGGCACGGGGGATGGTTTGGGTGAAGTCTATAGTGGTATGTCAGGTAAGAGTAGTTTCATCAAAGTATCAATCAAATCTAATCATAAATAAAGAAGTTATGGCAATTTTAGCAAAATTTAATAATTTGACCTTGAGAGTCAAGGTCATTCAAAGGTCAAAGTAAAATTCAAGTTGCCAGGTACAGTAACCTCATGATAGCATGTAAGTATTTGAAGTTTGAAAGCAATAGCCTTGATACTTCGAGTGGATCGAAACACAAAATTTAACCATATATTAAAAGTTACTAAGTCAAAAAAGGGCCATAATTCCGTAACAATGACAACCAGAGTTATGCAACTTGTCCTTTTACTGTACCCTTATGATAGTTTGTGAGTGTTCCAAGTATGAAAGCAGTATCTATGATACTTTAGGGGTAAAGTGACCAAAACATAAATCTTAACCAAATTTTCAATTTTCTAAGTATAAAGGGCCCATAATTCCGTCCAAATGCCAGTCAGAGTTACATAACTTTGCCTGCACCGTCCCCTTATGATAGTTCATAAATCTTGCAAGTATGAAAGCAATAGCTTTGATACTGTAGGAATAAAGTGGACCTAAACACAAAACTTAATCATATTTTCGATTTTCTAAGTATAAAAAGGGCACATAATTCTGTCAAAATGCCAGTCAGAGTTACATTACTTTGCCTGCACAGTCCCCTTATGATAGTTAGTAAGTGTTGCAAGTATGAAAGCAATAGCTTTGATGCTTAAGGAATAAAATGGACCTAAACACAAAACTTAACCAAAATTGTCAATTTTCTAAGTATAAAAAGGGCACATAATTCTGTCAAAATGCATGCCAGAGTTATCTAACTTTGCCTGCCCAGTCCCCTCATGATAGTAAGTAAGTGTACCAAGTTTGAATGCAATAGCATTGATACTTACTGAGAAAAGTGGAACTAAACGCAAAACTTAACCAAAATTTTCCATTTTTTAAGTATAAAAAGGGCACATAATTCTGTCAAAATGCACGCCAGAGTTATCTAACTTTGCCTGCCTAGTCCCCTCATGATAGTAAGTAAGTGTACCAAGTTTGAATGCAATAGCATTGATACTTTCTGAGAAAAGTGGACCTAAACGCAAAACTTAACCGGACGCCGACGCCAACGCCGACGCCGACGCCAAGGTGATGACAATAGCTCATAATTTTTTTTCAAAAAATAGATGAGCTAAAAATAAATATTTGTGTTGTTCGTAACCATATTTATGGAAAAAAATAATTGATTTTTTTTATTTTTTTTATTTTTTTTTGGGGGGGGGGGGCATTCTAAGGTGGGGCTAGGTTTGGGTGGAGTCTATTGTGGTTTGTCAGTGTGAATCAAATCTCATCATAAATCGAGAAGTTATGGCAATTTTAGCAAAATTTGATAATTTGACCTTGAGTCAAGGTCATTCAAAGGTCAAATTCAACTTGCCAGGTACAGTACCCTTATGATAGTATGAAAGTATTTGAAGTTTGAAAGCAATAGCCTTGATACTTTAGAAGTAAAGTGGACCTAAACACAATATTTAACCAAATATTCAAAGGTACTAAGTCAACAAGGGCTGTTTGTAAAACATGCATGCCCCCCATATGGGCTCTCCGTTGTAGTGAGAGCCATTGTGTGAATATGTTTTTTGTCACTGTGACCTTGACCTTTGACCTAGTGACCTGAAAATCAATAGGGGTCATCTGCCAGCCATTATCAATCTACCTACGAAGTTTCATGATCCTAGGCATAAGCGTTCTTGAGTTATCATCCGGAAACCATTTTACTATTTTGGGTCACTGTGACCTTGTCCTTTGACCTAGTGACCTGAAAATCAATAGGGGTCATCTGCAAGTCATGATCAATCTACCTATCAAGTTGCATGATCCTAAGCCTAAGCGTTCTTGAGTTATCATCCAGAAACCATTTTACTTTTTCAGGTCACTGTGACCTTGACCTTTGACCTAGTGACCTGAAAATCAATAGGGTCATCTGTGAGTCATGATCAATCTACCTATCAAGTTTCATGATCCTAGGCCTAAGAGTTCTTGAGTTATCATCCGGAAACCATTTTTCTATTTCGGGTCACAGTGACCTTGACCTTTGACCTAGTGACCTCAAAATCAATAGGGGTCATCTGCGAGTCATGATCAATGTACCTATGAAGTTTCATGATCCTAGGCCCAAGCGTTCTTGAGTTATCATCCGGAAACCACCTGGTGGACCGACCGACCGACAGACATGTGCAAAGCAATATACCCCCTGTTCTTCGAAGGGGGGCATAAAAATACTTAAGGGTTGGCAACTTGGAATGTCTGATTATTACCATTATTAGTTCTTTAAATTGTTCTTTAACTTTGCTTTGGATGCAAAATACAATGGCAATTGGAAATAAGCGAAAAAGCAACATCAGAAAATCTAAATATATTAGGTCTTAAATCTTAATTAACTGAGTAGACCCACAACAGTTCAGAGTGATTTTTCATCATAGCTGCAAATATTCAGCAACTCCATGAGAAACGGGAGTAAACTCGATCTGTCCATTAAGGTGACCACCAACAAACTAAAATGGGCCCGAAGTGGAAAAAGAACCCGGTTCACATGGATAAGAAGCGCAAACACCAATTACCATGCTTACCAGACAACCTATCAGTGTTATTATCTTGATCACTAACCCCATTATTAACGCTCATTGGGTCATTGTCGACCTGAAATGGCCCACAAGTCACCCGGGGGTGACTTGAAACTGATTCATTTTGGAAAATTGAAGAACATGTCCATGATTGTCTCTAAAGCAACCTGTTATCTGATTGATGTTTTGAAAAAAGTAATAACATGTGACACAAATTCCAAGAAAACCAAACTTTAGCAAATACTTTTTTTGTTGTTGACCTAGTAACAGATAATGGTGGTAATGATTGTTGATACTCATCACTTCACATTGTTCAGTACAATGTTATAACACTCTCCTACATTTTGAAAAGGATTTTAAAAACTGTTGGTACCAACATCGAGGCTATCATTACGCCCAATATAGCACAATTTCTATATTACCGGTAAGAAAATACAACTTACCGAAAATCTGCAATACATGTTTTCTGAGTCAAGTTACAATGTATGCAAAAAATGTACACATGTTAATATTACAGGGGTGTCAATTGTCCCAAATTTAAAATAAGACCAGGGGTCTGGGAAGGCAGGTCCCGAAACGGCAATGCCCCCACCCCCATCGAGCCCTCTCTCATTGTACTATTTTATTGTTTTCCTAGTTGCAATTTCTGGTGAACACTATGCATAATACTATTCATCAGAGCGTCCACATCACCGCATGTGTATTCGTCATTATAGGTTTGTTTATAATGGACGTAAAAAATAAATTATATCAGCAAAAAATGTATCAGAAAACGACAATCGAAAAAAATGTCCGAGTTTTGCATACGAAATAAAATGTGCATATCATTTAAATGCCGAAAAATAAAAACCATTTACCTAAGAAATACGTAATCAGCATACAATTGGGTTAACATATTGCTTTACAATATGCTATTGAGCTGCTTAACTTGGCTAATCGATCACATAGAATATTTCATGATAGCGGACATGTGCAACATTTCAATGACTTGTAATAATTTCAGGAAGTAGCGACGATATACTGTCAGTTATCGTTTATGTCCGTGCCATTGGCTAGCCAATCAGAAATGAATAAATAAAATACTGGACAAAGTCGGTACTGAGCGCAAAGACGATGAAGCTTTAACAAAATATAAATTTTGTGCTCAATTTATCGCGCTTTCAAACGAATCCCCCCACCCCATTTCAAAAAATATCTAATCGGATTTTCATTCATCTCAAAATCGACCCTGATCACTGAAATCTGAATTTACGGAATAATCCGGAAAATTGACACCCCTGATATTACTATTACACTACGTCTAGCGCAATTTCTGCCATCCACCATTAATCACCGTGATTCAGCCCAGAGTGGACAATTACTATCTCACCGCGATACACCGTTGAACACGGTGATTTTGCCGTGGCGAATTGCGGCATCAGTCTCAGCGTTATCGGGAAATTGATCTCACAGTGGACCACCGCGATTGCAATGGACCACCACAGTCTAGGTGGTTTGCGGTGAAATACATGTGCAACAACAACATTATACAAATGTACGGTCTGCAATATCGAAATGCACATGTTCATTCACATTGCAGATCGTATAATGTTGTTTTTTTAAACTTTGTATGTACATGTATTTCATGCACTTCATAATAAAATCACCGAATGTTCAACTCTTTTCTCTCGTGTTTGCCCTCTTTACAGAATCATTGACATGTCTTACATCGAGCGTGAGTATAGTTTGCGATTCATGCTTCAGGTTTTGTTTCAATTGTTTCTGCATGAAGTTTCCCTTGTTGTTCTTAATTAAAGATTTGTTTTTTGTTAACCTTTGAAAACACTTGCTCGTTTGTGTACATATATAGCTCGCCAACAATTACATACAAACATGTTACATGTACATGTAATTTGATATAAGACTATTTTTGTGATTTCCTGTTTCTTTTGTTACATGTATTGGATCGAATAAATGTACATGTGCAAATTCGAGACATCCGCAGTAAGTATCAAATTCCGCGATATTTTAATATCAGTCATGCGAAAAGATCAGTTGTCATGTTGGTGAGTGACTATTTGTATACCTGTTCTTTGTTCATTAACAAGTTATTTTGAAACATACACTGTATGTAAAATAATGTAAAAAAAGAAATCGTAATATTATGGTAAATATTGATTTACTTATTGTTTTACAATAATGTTGTGCATTGAGCAAATATAATGTTTATCAAATTTATAAAGTATCGATAAGAAGTATTGTTAAGAAATCACGGTGAATTTAACAAGTCATAATTTCACATTTAGATTTTTTAAAACTGTTTTACTCTTTTATTTCAGATACGACCAAGAATATGGTTTTCGGAAAATAATGAACATAGTAACAACGCTGACTAGTTTTTTATTATTAATAATATAAACATGCATTTAAATACTGATTATTTTTTAATATGATTTTGTTATACATGTATATGTATGTCTATTTATTGTACATGTGCCGTATTACAATACGAATAAAACGCTTGTTTTCGTACGAAATAATGATGGAGAATGTGATGTCTACATCCATTTACTATATCGAATAAAATGGAGAATTTGATGTCTACATGAATTTACTATATCGAATAAAATGGAGAATTTGTTGTTTACATCCATTTACACATAACAGAACAGATGGTATTTGAACACATCTTCTCACTTCTGTCGGTATTTTTTATTACAATCAAAACTAATATTCACACTCTCATCTACTCGATAAGACGGCGATATTTTATATTTGAATCAATACATGTAACAATATAAACAGGAGGAAGTCACTAAAATAGTCAGAATCAAATTACACGTAACATGTTGATATGTATTTATTAAGTTATATGTACACAAACGAGAAAGCATTTTTTCAAATTTTAACAAAAACAAACAATTCTTTAAATAAACAACAAGTACATCTTCACGCAGAAACTGTAGAAACAAAACATAAAGTACATCACGCTCAATGTACGACATGAAAAATGATTCTGGAACGAGGGTAAACAATAGAAAATAATGACGATTGTTAACAATCAAGTTACAATGTATACAAATGTACATACAAATGTAACAAAACATTCTAGAACTTTGCAAAAATTATGCGGTCTGTAATATCGAAATATACATGTTAATTCACATTTACCTGTATTTCACCGCGAACCACCGAGGCCGCGGTGGTCCGCCGTGAGATCGATTTCCTGATAACGCCCGCGGTGTTCAGCCACTGTCGACGCAATCTATCGTGATGGAAACACCTTCAGATTGGGTGATTTTCCACGCTCATGAAAAATTGTCCACAGTGGGAGTGTGGTGGATGGCAGAAATCGCGCTAGACGTAGTGTACTTTTGTTCTTGTAACCAAGATCAAGTTGAACCAAAATAAAATTTAATGCATTAAAGTAATATTTTTTCAAATGCGGTGATAGTGGGATTTTAATTGAAATATTTTTTTAAATGTATGTAAATTTTAATAATTAATGTAATTTCTTATCATATGTAATTCAATAACCATTCTTTCAGGCTTCAGGCTTACAAGGTACAAAATACTAAAAAAAATCGGGTTTATTCTTAAAAAACGTTTTATCTGGTACCGTTTGTCACAGTTTTCTCATCTCTATGTCACATGACTGGGTGGGCAAAGCAATAGATGATTTGCCAAGTGGTACATTAAATAAAGAACAGTAATAAAATATTCCATTGAAATAAAAAAGCAAATTACATCTCAAGTTACACAAAAAATTCAAAATATTCAAGTACACTGTGTATTCAAATTGGGTTATAGACAATATGATACAGAGAGATAAAAAATGTTACCAGTCTTCTATTAGATGCAATAAACATTAACTTATAATAATAGAAGCATAAGGATAACCAGAAACTTTAAACAAAATGTTGACATAATTTCATAACAAATTAACAACTTTTACAAAACTGTTCAGATGTTTCTGATAAAATTATATCTGCTTTTCAAAAAAAGTCCAAGAAGTGCATTTCACGAAATAATTTTTCTTATGAAACTAATATTTACAAGAATCATGAGAGCAGTGAAAAACAATTCAAATGAATGTTGCTCAGTTGTCAAGAAGACTGCCAAACCTATTATGAAATACTCAAAACTTTGGACAACAAGAGATATGCTTGTCAGAAACACAATGCCCCCTACTGCGCCACTTTGAAGCCATATATTTGACCTTTGACCTTGAAGGATGACCTTGACCTTTCACCACTCAAAATGTGCAGCTCCATGAGATACACATGCATGCCAAATATCAAGTTGCCATCATCAATATTGAAAAAGTTATGAGCAATGTTTAAGTTTTCGGACGGACAGACTGACTGACGGAGAGTTCAACTGCTATATGCCACCCTACCGGGGGCATACCAATGGTATCTGTTATAAGAATATCATAATCTTTCAAAAGTAATCATAGTTTCACAGTTTAACACATACACATTTCTATTTATTTTTATTTTACCAAGTCCCATTAACTATTCAGGTCTACACTTGAGTATGATAAGCCAGTGAGGTCAACTGTTATTTCTGCATTTTCAGGTCCAGCAACTACATCCTGAACAACTTGAATCTGGCTTGCGTTTGCCTGATCAACTATGCCATGATAATTGTGAGTTTTTCGCAAATGCAATGTCAGTGAATATTCACTGGAGAAATTCTTCTGACAAAACTGGCATGGCTGTGTTTGCATGTTGTGGATCTTTTCCATGTGTCTAGCTAGTGAACTTTTCATTGTAAAGGTCTTGGCACATAATCTGCAGACAAGGTCATGACTGCGTTGATGCTTCTCACATTGCGATCGCGTTGAGAATAACTGACCGCAAGTTGCACACTGATACAGGTTCTCTCCCTTCTCGTCTTGTGCTGCTTCTGGTAGTAGCTTTCCCCCGACTTTAGACATAATGTTCACCACATTACCGCATTGGCAAGTCACCTTGCGTAAGGTCCTCACTGTCATATGTTCAATCCACGGCTCTTTCTCTACAACTGCTTCTTTACACCGGTCACAAATGCGGGTATGCACAGTCAGCATGTGGTTCTCAACGATGCTGTTTGCATAGAAACCTTTACTGCAGATTTTGCAGTGGTGATTTTTTTCCTTCAAGTGGACCCTACGAATATGAGCCTGTAATGCTTGTTTTCCTTTGATGACTTGTCCACATTGTTCACATGTTTGTTCACGGTTATCTTTCCATTTGATCTTTTTACGTTCTGTTCCCATGGGACCAATAGAGTCACTGTCACTGGTCTTATCTTCAGCCTTTCGTTTTGGTTCTGAGCCAGTGAGATTATTCCAGTCTGCTTGACTGAGTTGCATGACATTACCTTCCTCTGCATCTGATTCAACACTGAATGGAGCAACGGTGTCATCACAATGCACCTTTGAGATATGTACATTCAATGACATTTCGTTGCCATAGTTCTTTCCACAATACTTGCATCTATTAACATAGACTTTATGAAGGGTAGAGAGGTGCTTCATCAATGTCATTTTGTTTTTGAAATTGTTCTGACACAAATAGCACTTAATACTCTCATTTGTGTGCTGAGCCTGATGACGCTGAAGTTGCCACTGTGACCTGAACAACACACCACAATCCATACAGGAAAATGACCCCTTGTCTTTATCAGAGGTTTTACTGATTGCAACAACAGTACCACAGAAACAGTCCACTGTATCTTGTACTCTTTTGCCTTGAACCCAGCGAGCCTTTTCAGTGATGTTCTCCAGGCAATTTGGGCATTGTTCAGTATGGACATTTAAAACATGCGATTCCAATAGTTCAGGGCTTTTAAATCGTCTGTAACATACTTGACATCTGCTTTTTACTCTATTTTTTGCGTGCACAGTTTTGAAATGTAGTTTCAAGGAACGTTTGTTCAGAAGCATAAGATTGCACAAGCTGCACTTCACTTCTAATTTTATCTTTCGCTTTTTCTTTGTCTTTTCAGCTACATGAGGAACATCCGTTTCAGAATTGTCAACAATGTTATCATCAGGTTCATCTCCATCACCAGGCAAGATTTTCACATGATCCAGATACTCTGTCTCTTCATCATCCATTGATTCATATCTATTGCCTTCTGATTCCTCATCAATATTAGCATGATTTCTATCAGCAAATGTAAGCACCATTCTAGGACCCTTGACTTTTTTTCTATCATTCACAGCAAATTCAAATTCATGAACCTCTTCAATTGTGCCATCATCCGCAAGCATTTCAATGGCCACCTGAATTAGATGAAGTGGCATCGATGCTGTATTGTTGTCTATCATTATTTTCAAAGAATAAATTAAGGGACTCATTCACAGATTAAATTTTCATTTTTGAATATTTTTTAACCAGGGACAAACAAAGAGCAAAAGTATAATACAAGAAAATGGTACAAATGTTCTAATGAAATGCTCCTGAAAGGGTTAAATCCTCAGAGTCCCTAGTGGAAATGCTTACAAATTAATTTGTAGTTATCTGTGCAAGTTCTTACTTTACATAACTAATTCAAATGTTGTAAACTATTCAAACAAACACAACATAAAACAACCAAATAATTCTTTTGTAAAACTCTACTCTTCATAATTTTGTCAATTTAAATGTTTTATCCATAATACAGTGTTTACCTTATATTCATATGACCTGATTTTTATTTTGCTCTTGTTTATACACTGATAATTGTTATCTGAGAGATGTATGAGTATAGTACATACCATTAATCAATCTGTGATACGGTCCCTTAGAATAAGATTTTGAGCATAGTATGGTAAAGCATTTACACAAGAACACAGTACAAGGTTTTGTTACCAAGTGCAAACAAAGCATTGCTATCTAAATTCCACAAAATTAATAAGAACTAGGAAAGTCTAGCATACCCATCTTTATATCTCACATTTCTCATCTAGTAATTTAGGTTCATTATTCTAAACAATAAATTATGTAGTAAAAAATGGCCATTATTTGTATTATGTATATAAATAAGACAAAACATTCAAATATGGATATTAGAACACGGTTTATTTGATTGCAACTAGTAAATGAAAGCAGATATACATATACCAGATTTTACTCTTTCATACTTGTACATGTATGTCTACAACAATTTCAATAACTTAAGCAACAAGAGCTGTCTCCATAGGATGACATATGCCCCCAAAAAACGCTTTAATAGAAGTTATTTAAAAGCACAAAGTGACCCCGTGACCTAGTTTTTGACCCGGAATGACCCATATTCGAAATTGACCTAGATATTGTCTAGATACAACTTCTGACCAAGTTTGGTAAAGATCGGATGAAAACTATTTGAACTAGAGAGGGGACACGAAAAATATGACAGACTGACAGTGCGAAAACTGTATACCCCCTTTTCTTCGAAAGGGGGCATAAAAATTACCAATAGTTTAAAACTAAGAACCACTATTTTGGCATATAGGAATACAGACCAATATTATTAATTGTAGTTAAATGTGAAATGTAATGATATGACAGGAATAGATATTAATTCACTAAAGTAGTGTTCATATACTAGAATTAAAGCTGCTCTTACTAATTTGTCAGTTGTTTTGGATGGGCACACATAAATTGTAATTTGTGTATAGATCAATCAGTGCAGACAACACATGTAAGGTACGATACATACATATATTGGTCATAAACACTTTCATTACATCAAGCAAGTATTGACTGATAATAATTGATATTTTATATAAAATATTACACATTATGATGTTGATTTATAATAAGACATAAAACACAGAAACAGTGGGTATTTTGATCCTTGGTTTTAATTATCTGATTTTTTGGCGTAGCTGTTTAACGTCACTTTTGACCTTAGATGACCTTCGTTCATGATAGGTCCGAAACGAATAAACCCGAATTGTTCATTGGCTAATAATACAAAAATCACTGTAAACATTGGTAGTCTGGTTACCAGACTAAAACATTGGATGCATATCATTTTAACTGAAATATGAATAATATTGTAAATTACAATAAATAAAAAACTGTCATGATACAAAACATCCTCTAAACATTACATCGAAACGTTTCTTTTAGTTTACGAAGCAGTATAGCATTAATCACGTCTGTACAAATTAAAAGAATCTATTGTTTACATGCCGTAGCAGCAACACTAAACACTACAAAAACAGGCTAGATTGCACTTTACCGGTACGCAGTCGTTTACCACCATCGACAAAGCGGGAGTTTTGGGGCGGTAGCCCGCGATACTAAGGAAATATATAGGTGTTGGAAAAATATCTGTTTTGATTTATTATAATCGATATTTGCGTTTATTAGTGTAAATATGTTTCTTTGTACTTTGTTTTGTTCATTTTTTATATAAAGTTTTGTTTTTCTGCAAAAAATTCATATCACTTTGATGCTTGCAATATTGAGTCTTTAATGTTAACATTCTACTAACATCTGTACACATTATAACACATTATCTTTTATTTCATTCCAACATAATGTTCATAGTTTTTCAGTGGCGAATATGTTTTCTTTTCCTATTGAAACTAATGTATTACTCGTTCAATTATGAAAACCTAGTCATTACAATACTTATTGACAATAAAACATACAATTTCACCTCTTCTTGTTCTTCATTTTTATTTGTTAATACATTAAAATATATTATCTTATTATCACTCACTACTTTCATTAAAATAAATGATCACTTCATTCCATCTCCTTTCACTGGTCGCAAACATTACAACATCAACGCCGTATATCTTTTTAAAGATATTTCTTGTTTAAATTTTGCTAAGTAATTTTTTAATAGCTATCTGCATTTATAAATATACTTTTCATTCATGAAATCTGACTCAAAAGTGTACAATAAATAATCAGTTATGCTGTCAAATACTAGCGTTATTAAAGAAGAAATATGGCTATGTCACAAAACAAGGTTTTCAATATTCAAGTTATTATTCAAGTTGGGTCAAGCCCAGTGTCTGATTCTAACAAAATAGTGGACTACTACAAAACATAACAAACAATTAGAACTTAAAAAAGCAAACAAACATACTATAAGGTATTGTATGCGTTCTTAGCTTGCCTTGTTTTATATACAGGTAACACTTAAAAGCCCATAAACACTCAAAATCGTTGAATATTTGGTACAATATTTAAAAAAATAAAGTTTGCACATAAAAAATCAATGTTCCTTGTAGCAATAGCCAAAATTTCAACGTAAGGTGTGGTCTGGTAACATAGATTTAACGAGATACAAAATGATTTTTTTAAGGGTGAACTTTGTTTTATTAAGTTATTAGTTGGTTTTTAGTATTTATGTTACTTTAATGAAGCACTTATGTTTAAGTAATTAGATTACATGAAATTTTGCAATATTTCATTTAATCTATTAACTTAAACATAAGTGCTTCATTTGCAGTCCATACACAAAACAAAATACTTTACATCTTATTTCATAACAGCTTATTTTATAACTGTTCATACTCTGAATTCATCAATAATATAAACATGTGAAAAGACACAAGTCACTCCATGTTTTTAAAATAGGTTTAGTATATTTAAAAAAACAACACATGTAAGCTTTCCATAAAATTGTGTATTTTTATGGAAGTTGTTTCAACACAATCGATATTTCCCCTGCAGGCACTGATATTAATCCATCCCTTATTGCATTTTTAACAAATTCCTGGGCATTTTCAAAACTGAGATTTGGATTGCGAGTGGCAACATAAATACTGTTAGCATGAACCTCAGTGATCATGGTCTGACCAGGACCTAGTTCACTTAAAACTTTGTTGATGGAAGGATTAGCCTGTGGAACACTGAAACCTTCAACTTTCCTCTCATTATTTGATGCTGATTGTGAATACTCAGACATTTCTGTACTGTTTTCATTCAGATGACCCATCTTTTCCTCATCTGCACCAGTTTCCGGTTTAAGCATGCCTTTATGGACTTTAACATAGTGCACCTTTAATGTACTCCCAGATCCATATTTCTTACCACAGAATTTACACTGATGCTTAACGATGCCATGTTGCTCTTCTAAATGTTTTGTGAGGGAACTTTCAAAGAGGAACTCCATACCGCAAAGGCTACACACATTGCCAGTCTTGATCTCAGAATGAGAGCTGATGTGAAGCAAACATTTATGGCGAGAGTCAAAGGACTGCCCACACGTTTTACACGTGAACTCGTTCTCATCCACCTCACAACCATCCTCTTCACCCTCTCCTGTTGTTGTCCTTTTCTTCCCCAACACAGATACTATGTTAACAATTTCTCCACAAGCGCAAAGGACTTTGCGCACCATACGTTTGTCCATTCTGGCAGTCCACGGAACGGACTCTACCACATAGGCCTTGCATTCCCTACACACTCTCGTGTGCACAGATAATGTGTGACTGTCTAGGTGAGTCTTTGTGAAGAACTTCATTGGACAAATGGTGCATGCTCTATTCCGCACCTTCAAGTGCATCCTTGAAATGTGTTTGTTAAGACTGTCTTGGGCTGACAAGATTAATCCACAATATTCACATGTCTTTGGAACTCGTAAGTGTTGTTTTTTCTTCCCTTTTTTGACAGTTTCATTTTCATTTGCTTTCTTTTGTTTATTCTTCAAATCTTTTGATTCTACCGGAGAAACATCTTCAGTCATGCAAATATCATGTTCATCATGAGGGTGACATGTACCAACAAAACTATCCAATTCGGTAATTTCATCATAATCAAAATATTCCATATCAGAGTCATCCATGTCTTCCTTACGTTCCTCTGGAGTTGCTACCATTCCAACATTCAATGGTTTGTGTTCAGTGTCATCATCATATTCAACGCTTATAATGTCTCCCTTTTGGAGATTGGTCAGTGTTTGCATTGTAACCTATTCAAAAAGAAAAGACTTCTTTACTTTTAATGGTTTGTCATCTAAAGCAGCATAAAATATAGTTCATCATGTCATGCAGCGAGAGGCTAGGATGTATGCCCCTCTTGTCCTACAAGCCAGACTTAGAAACGATGACACAAGTTAGGAGACGAAAACAAATTTGGGCCTTTTAAATCTTCCAGTAACCTTGGTTTAAACAGCATTTATTATAATTAACATTGGAACATGACATGTGATTACATTCATACAATAATGGATAAGAAAACTAGTTACTGAAAACTTATATGAATTCTTCTCCATAGATGTTCTTAGAGGGTTTAAGAAGTTATATAGCACATGTAACCAGTAAAGGCAACTGATACAGCGTTTTAACATTGAAGTGTGAGTGAAGTAAAGCATGTTTTTTTTAATATATAAGAGATAGAGCATGAAGAGAGTTTAGACTAAGTTGGAAGACGAGGAACAATAACCGAAGGACACTCTACATTAAATATGGTGGGCTGTTACCAGTTTATTTATATGAGAAGCGTTTTAACAACACGATATAGCGTTGCACCTAAGAATTATTGTTTTGTTTTGCTAAGGGTTAAGGTATTCGCATCCAAAGAGTAGATTGTTTGTTGTTAGAGGGTACGGGATATCTCAGATTGTTTCGGAGATGTTGGTGATGCTGACAGTGTAGAAGGGAATGGTTTGCAGTTTCGATTTCTCCACATGAGCAATGAGGACTATCTACTAGCAATCTTTAAAATAGGTCATTATTTAGGGAACTGCATTCAAGTTGCAATCTTGCATGAAGGATTTGACTACCTCTTGAACCAAAACGTATGTTCATTGGAATACTATTTTAGAGAGAAAATTTAAGTACATTTATAGCTATGCAAGTGTTTAAAATAACAAATGGTGAAATAAACAGTGCTGTGATGAAACAATTGTTATAAAATCCAGTCTATAAATGGCCAACATTTCCCGATTGCCCTAATGGAAAAAATGTTTTTCCATTATCATGACTTTAAAATCAAACTCTTAATGTAAGCTGTATTTGGTAGAATGGCAAAATATGGACAATATTGACCAAGTTCGAATCATTATTGAATATAGCCCCAGGTATTTTTTATCATACAACGTTTAAGCGTAATATAATTTAGTACTTGTAGCTAATTTTGTATTCAAGTAGAACATAAACATGTAATCATGCTTATCAAGAAAACTATCAATCCTCTTTCTTCATAAGGTAAATGATACCGATTATCTGCAACTCTGGGAAAACTGATTTTACTGCTCATTTACATGAGCAATAAACAATTATCTTAGTCCACCCATTTACATGTATTTATTGTCCTTTGAACTCAAGTGCATGACCTTCATTATTTTTGCAATGTACCAACATTTATATTCTTTATTAGTGAAAATAACAGTAAAACGTTGGTTACATCTTGGAATAAGTTTAGTTCCAAATAAGGTCTATTTACACAACTCTTCATTTTTATCATGGAAATATCACTATTTCAGTTCAACAAAACTACCATATTTATTGCGGATTATTAACAGGACATTTTCCACACCTGTTTACAATGTAGTTCCACAAACGCATTTATTTTATTTTTATTTTTTCGTGAGAAAAATAAATTTGGTTGTAATAGGAAAGACATTAAAGCCACATATATACTCAAAATCAAGAAATATTTTGTAAAATAAAGTTAACCCATACAAAATCAGTGTGTGAATTACTCGCAGGCTGTTCTTGTTTTATGCTGTTTTCACATAGCCATTTTTACTTTGCTTCTAAGTGGGAAAGGGTTGAATACACCTTAGATATCCAAAATGATTGCAAAGCACAAAGCCTAACTTCCATCTAATGTCTGAATTTTATTCAATTCAATAACATATTAATTTGAACATGCAAGACATTACAAAAAAACCAAACAACAAAAACAACAAATGATAAGAGTATAGAATATTTATTGGAAGAAATGAACATTTTACATGACTTTTCATTCATATTTTTTAATTTAAAATAAGATAACCAAAAAGCTAACTTTCACATAACAGGCATGAAAATGGAAACTGGAAACTGTACAATTCAGTTGAAATCCCATGTTAACCTGCTAAAAATCTTCAAATTTTTCATAGGATCCACACATTTAAGAAATTTTTCTGCTTAGAATGTTCGGTGATACGGCCATGAAGTACAGCTAATTAATTCACAAACAAATTATGATAAAAGACTGTATGTAAATTATAACTTAATATTCAAGCATTTTAAATAATGTAAAAATGTAAATATTTAAAGAAATACACAAATATTCGCTTATATCAGCATTTATCGTTTCATGAATCTGTTACTGCATTAACTTTACACTTCAAGTTCAACATTGCGAGTGTTTGTCAGTATCAGTAAATATTAAATTATTGTCATGTTCATCACAAAAAGCAAGAAAACAGTGGCAAACAAAAATAGATTTTATTTGTGGAAGAAATATCTGTTTCATTAAATAATACATGTTTAATTACAAATGTACATATGCATATGCAGACTGGGAAAAGTTCCTGGTCAATAAATTGAAATTATCAGCATACGACAATAATTTTTACAGGATTTTCACACTAATGTAAAACATAAAATAACCATGGTTTGTATACATATTACTTTTGCTGAAGAACTATTCCTAATTTGTCAGAAAACGTAACAAATGCAACAAGTACTGTCACAAAATAAAAAACAAGTACTCCGCTATTCTTCTGCTTTGATAGTAGAACAATCCTTGTTTAATTCACCTGACATCATGACCCTGGTGTATTCGAGGTCAGATTTGTGGCAATAACTCAGAAATATCTTATTTTAGAAGAGAATATAATTAATTTAGAAAGAAACAGTGCTGCACTAGAATAAGTTATTGGTCACACTGCAAAGTGATCATTACTGCCCAGTGATATATGAAGACATATGTGAAGTTTCACATGAGTATCTGTAGTGGATATAGAGACCAGTCCTTGTAAACTTTAAACCAAGGTTTCTCAGCACAAACAGGAGCAACTTATGCTAAAGTACAGTTCAGAGCTTTGTGTATTGGTAAGTGACTTCACCTACTGACTGATATACCTGAAGTCTCAATTGAATGTCTGTAGTAGGTACACAGGTATGGAGTAGTTGCAAGCAGACCTTAAGCATTATGCAATATGCATTTAATGGGTGATTAGTGCAGCTCGAATTATTCAATGATAATTCAAGCTAACTTCAACTAAAACTTAGAATACAAATGAACATTTACATAAGAACAACATTACTGTAATTGCTATCTTTTTACATGAAGGCAAAATATAACATTATAAGGAGTAAATTTACTATCACTGACATGCACAATGTACAATTGAATATCTCATACATGAACACAAGTTCACTCATCCATATGCCAGCTTTGCAAGTAACTAAAACAAGGTTTCCAGAACAGGTAAGAATTAAGGCAGATGAATTCATTAAAACTGTGAACAATTATAATTGTATTATAAACTGCAGAAATTACATGACATTTCAAATATACTCAAATTTTCAATTATATAAACAAGCTACATAAAAACTTTCACTCAACAGGGATGAAAGCAATACACTTAAAGTAACTACTGTTTGCCTATATGACAGATCACATGCTATTCATTTTTACATGTCTGGAACAAATGTAGGAAAATATTTTGAACAAGACTTTTGCCAAGCAATAAAAGTCCCCTACCGGTAAAACTCCACCATTTTCAGCAATATTTCTAGTCTATTTTTTGCCATAGCAACCAGAATTCTTGATGCAGGAACAAAATGAAATGATGTGCATAATCTCCATATTGCCATCTGACTGTCCATGTTTCAAGTTTCATGAAAAAATACGAAGAACTACTAAATTTATCGCAGGTTCCAGAAAAGTGTAACAGACTGACACACAGAGCGCAAACCAGAAGTCAACAGTCCCTCCGGTTTTACCGGAAGGGGACCCCTCCGGTTTCACCGGCAGGGGACTAACAACCAAATGTAATGACATACAAAGCTTAAAGATCATTTGTATGTTGAAAGTTTTACCTGTATCTACATGTATTTTGGTCCAAAATGAATTATAAGAAAAGCAGAAAGGTTGCAAAAAGTATATACAACAGAAAATCATCAAAGGACATGTCATAAAAAATGAAAGAATTTCAATTCATTTGTACATGCCAATGGGGGTAAATACAATAAAATAACAAAAAAAACAAACAGAGTTCAGCTAGTATTGCAAGTCATACATAACATACAGTAATTCACATTCGCAAAAAGATTAAATGACAAACATTCAGGCAAGTTACATGTACTAGAACTTAGTTATCATTAGCAATTGTCTGGCACCATTGGCTTTTTAAATCTTTCGAGTTGCTTATTTACTATAATAGTCTGCCAAGATTGCACCAACAATGTTTTTTTCTGGACACTAAACACTTGACATGGTGGGCAAGTGCATGATTGAAACCTTTAAACAGTAAGATGTTTGACATTCAATATTAAATTAAAACTTATTTTCCAAACAAAATGTTTAACAAGAGTTCCGCGGTCGGAGATGACCGCATTGAAGCCGGATTTTTGATTTAAATGACAGGAAATGAGCAGTGGTGATCTTCTAGTACTGGCCAACCTTTATGTCAAGTTTGAAGACTCTAGGTACAAGCATACCAAAGTTATAACATGGAATAAGAACTTTAACATTTTTACCTACCAAAGTTATAAGAACTTTAACATTTTTACATTCAAGGTCACAGTGACCTTGACCTTAGAATGAATGACCTTGAAATGACCAGTGGTCATCTAAGTGTGCTTGCAAACCTTCATGTCAAGTTTGAAGACTCTATGTCCAAGCATACCAAAGTTATAACAATTTTAACATTTTAACATTTAAGGTCACAGTGACCTTGACCTTCAAATGAATGACATTGAAATGACCAGTGGTCATCTTCTAGTACTGGCCAATCTTTATTTCAAGTTTGAAGACTCTAGGTACAAGCATACCAAAGTTATAACATGAAATAAGAACTTTAACATTTTTACATTCAAGGTCACAGTGACCTTGACCTTCAAATGAATGACCTTGAAATGTCCAGTGGTTACTTACTAGTTCTGGCCAACCTTCATGTCAAGTTTCAAGACTCTAGGTCCAAGCATACCAAAGTTATAACAACTTTAACATTTTTACATTCAAGGTCACAGTGACCTTGACCTTCAAATGAATGACCTTGAAATGTCCAGTGGTTACTTACTAGTTCTGGCCAACCTTCATGTCAAGTTTCAAGACTCTAGGTCCAAGCATACCAAAGTTATAACAACTTTAACATTTTTATATTGAAGGTCACAGTGACCTTCACCTTCAAATGAATGACCTTGAAATGACCAGTGGTCATCTGTTAATCCTGGCCAACCTTCATGTCAAGTTTGAAGACTCTAGGTCCAAGCATACCAAAGTTATACCATGAAATAAGAACTTTAACATTTTTACATTCAAGGTCACAGTGACCTTGACCTTCAAATGAATGACCTTGAAATGACCAGTGGTTACTAACTAGTTATGGCCAACCTTCATGTCAAGTTTCAAGACTCTAGGTCCAAGCATACCAAAGTTATAACAACTTTAACATTTTTTATATTGAAGGTCACAGTGACCTTGACCTTCAAATGAATGACCTTGAAATGACCAGTGGTCATCTGTTAATCCTGGCCAACCTTCATGTCAAGTTTGAAGACTCTAGGTCCAAGCATACCAAAGTTATACCATGAAATAAGAACTTTAACATTTTCGAGCACGCCGCCACCCCGCCCGCCCGACAACATCAATCTATAAGCCGAGATTTTTTCGAAAAAAATCCGGCTAATCAGAGTGTAAACAAGAATAACAGTGAAACTGATGGATGCTCCCCGATGATGCGCTTTGTCAATGTATATGTTAATAAACACCTAAAAGTATCTAATATTAGCCTCGGTGACCTTGACCCAGTGACCTCAAACCTCATCAAAAGGTAGAGGTCCATTCAAGGTACCTACATGCCAAATATGAAAGCGATTGGTAAAATATTGAAGGTGCTATGAGAAACGGTAGCAAAAGTGTGACAGAAGGAAGTCTATTATTAGCCTCGGTAACCTTGACCCCAGTGACCTCAAACCTCATCAAAAGGTAGAGGTCCATGCAAGGTAACTACTTGCCAAATATGAAAGCGATTGGTTAAGTATTGAAGGCGCTATGAGAAACGATAGCAAAAGTGTGACAGAAGGAAGTCTGTTATTAGCCTCGGTGACCTTGACCCCAGTGACCTCATCAAAAGGTAGAGGTCCATGCAAGGTACCTACATGCCAAATATGAAAGCCATTGGTAAAGTATTGAAGGCGCTATGAGAAACGGTAGCAAAAGTGTGACGGAAGGAAGAAAGGAAGTAAGGAACTACAAACTGGCAACTATATGCTCCACCGAAAATATTTTCGGGGAGCATAAAAATGCATTGCCCAAAAATTATTTGGAGCTTTACATAAATTCAAACAAGGAACATGGAAAACACCACAAAGCCACGTTTTTAATGTGTTTGGTGCCTTATTGTACTTAATGATGCCTCTAAGACCTTTTTGCAAGGATGGCTCACTTTTCTTTAAAAAAACACTAGTATAACAGACATCAATACATTTTGTTAATGCTATAACGCACAAAAATTAAATATACATGAATGATTGGATGAAGCAGTTTACATAGTTAAAAAAGTACTGCTGCAACATGCTCCCTTCGACTAATTACCATGATTTTCCTTTCCTAAAAACTTACATGGTTTCAAATGGTTAACCATTTTATATCTGTGGTAGTATTTGTTCTATCTTTTTAAATAATTGCACATTAATCATGCTGGTTCTTAAGTAATGCTTTTTTTCACCTAATGGGTATTATTTAAGTTCTCAACAGAGCTGCTTAAGAATGATTGATATTTCATCTGAATTCACAGTCACATGTCCTTCTCGAATAGCTTCCTGTACAAATTCTCGAGCCCCATCATTCGTCAAATCTGGATCCTTTGTTGCCACGTAGATGAACCCACCATCAACCTGGGATATCATCGTCTGACCTGGCTTCAAATCCTGCTCCAGTTTATCGATTCTGGAAACCATAGGAGGCAAGGGAATTTCCAAGTTGTTCAGCTGGTTCTGCTCAAGGATGCTGCTTATATTTGATGCCAAACTTTCATCTTGGCCCGCCTGTTCACATGCCCCCAAGTCCAGTTCAGCGTCCAACATTGTTTCAATGCCCTTATCAGACAGGTAATTTCTGTGCATTTTCATGTAGTGCACTTTCAGACTGTCCGCATTGCTGAACTGAAACTTGCAGACCTTACATTTGAGCATGACCAAACTGTGCGCTTCTTTCATATGCTTTTCGCAGCTGGCCTTATCGCTGAACTTTACTGAACACAAATGGCATTGCTTGTTGGACTCGTGAGTTTTCACATGGGTCTCAAGTTTGGTTGGTCTATCAAAGAATTTACCACATTTTTCACATTCGTAACTTCTTTTCATTTTCTTTGCTCCATCATCCTCTTCATTGTCATCTATCTTCCTCTTGGGGCCAATATCAGAGAAAAAGCTGACGATTTCGCCACAGGCACACAAGACATCTCTCTTCATAAATCTGTCTGTTCCTTCAGTCCACGGCACAGACTCCACAACATAGCCCTGACATTTGATACATTTTCTTGTATGAACAGTCAATGTATGATGGTCTAGATCGCTCTCGGTGAAGAATTCCTTGGGACAAATTTGACAAGGATGTTCTCTGATTTTTAGATGTACACGTTCAATATGTTGCTTCAGGGTGTTCTTGCCTTTTAGAAACTGGCCACAGTGTGTGCATTCCAATGGTGTAATCTCTGAAGCTATTTGCTTCTTCCTGTCCTTAATTTTCTTGATCTTCTTAGCAATTTCTTCCTGTTTATTCTGCTCATTGTCATCCAAAATGGATTTTTCAAGTTCTTTTTTAACATCTGAGATTTCACCAACATCTTCAGTATCATTCAAATTTTCCAACTCAGATTCAGAACCACCAACATCAACATTCTTCTTTGAGCTGAAAATGAGGACTGCTCCACACAAGCAAGTAACATTTCTTGTACAAAAACGGTCAATGTCCTCAGTCCACGGTTCTGATTCTTCAATGTACCTTTTGCATTTTGTGCACCTCTTTGTATGTACCATCAATTTGTGGCTCTCCAGAGCAGTTCTGCCATAGAACTGCATTGGACAGATCTGACATGGATGATCTTTTATCCCTATGTGCATTCGATTAATATGGGTTCGGAGTCCCCATTTTCCTCTCACAACTTTTCCACAGTGCTCACACGTCATCGGCATAGTTTCAGACAAGCCCCTCTTCTTTATTCTGGGCTTCCTGTGTTTTGGTGTCCTAGGTGAGTCACTTTTGATGTGGACCTGCATATGCTTGGCCAGACCCCATTTGCCTTTAACCTGTTTACCACAAGTTGGACAATCCAGTATCTCTACCTGAGACATACGCGACTTCTTGTCATTCATGCTGTCGCTTTTCTCAACAGAGGCGTCATTTGCGTCCATGCTTTCATCGACTTCATCAGCAAAGTCATCATCCTCATCATATTCTGCGAGGTTATCTTTGAAATCATCATACTCCATATCTGAGTCATCCATAAGACCAGCTTCAGTCTCTTCATCATCTTCATAGTCTAAGGTAATATCCTCATTTTCATCAGTCTGTTCAAGCGTCACCTATAACAGACAAACAAAAGTTTAAGAACCTTCAGCTACTGAGCACACAAATTAACCCCATTCAAATGACAGTTTCATATTAAAAACAATGCGAAAAAAAACATTCAGAATGTTATTTTAATTACTAAATAGATGTTATGAAATCATAGCTTGTTGTTATAATATCCTCTCTTAATTTAATATTATTTAAACAGGGTATTGCTTCATCAAAAATCTTTTCTTGTAAAAATGAAACATTCAACTTACCAGATAATATTCTGTTTAACAGGAAAGCTTGTTTGTGGCATCTTTTTGGATAAATTTGATCGCTTAAATATTCAGCACAATATCGCAAGATTTTTGATAAAACAAATCCCTGCTAGAATCATATTAATAAGGTTTAATCTACACAGTTAATTGTTTTCTACATACATAAAGCATGACAGAGAGGATGAAAACAGATTGTATATAAAACATCCATATAATGTTCTAATTAATGAATATTATATAAAATATGAACATGTGAAGGATATGTTAAATGTTGACAATAAAAGAAACTAGAAATGGCGCGGCAGAGGCCGACGCGTATCCCCACGCCGAATGTTTGACCTAGGTGTGCCCCAGGGTTGGTAATGGGGCCATGCATAGCTGAGATTGACCGTATTGTCATAAGAGAAGTTCATCATCAATTAGAAGTGAATTGGTGTAGAAATGAAGAAGTTATAGTAAAAGGCAATTTTGGGTGGGTGTGACATATGTGGGCAGGGCGCCCCAGGGTTGGTAATTGTGCCATGCATAGTTGAGATTGACCGTATTGTCATAAGAGAGGTTCAGTATCAATTTGAAGTGAATCGGTGTAGAAATGAAGAAATTATAGTAAAAGGCAATTTTGGGTGGGTGTGGTCTATGTGGGCGGGGCGCCCCAGGGTTGGTAATGGGGCCATGCATAGTTGAGATTGACTGTATTGTCATAAGAGAAGTTCAATATCAATTTGAAGTGAATCGGTGTAGAAATGAAGAAATTATAGTAAAGGCAATTTTGGGTGGGTGTGGTCTATGTGGGCGGGGCCCCAGGGTTGGTTATGGGGCCATGCATAGTTGAGATTGACCCTAATGTCATAAGAGTAGTTCAGTATCAATTTGAAGTGAATCCGTGTAGAAATGAAAAAATTATAGTAAATGGAATTTTTTGGTGGGTGTGGCCTATGTGGGCGGGCGCCCCAGGGTTGGGATTGGGGCCATGCATAGTTGAGATTGACCCTAATGTCATAACAAAAGTTCAGTATCAATTTGAAGTGAATCCGTGTAGAAATGAAAAAATTATAGTAAATGGAAATTTTTGGTGGGTGTGGCCTATGTGGGCGGGGCGCCCCAGGGTTGGGAATGGGGCCATGCATGGTTGAGATTGACCGTATTGTCATAGGTGAGGTCCAGTATCAATTTGAAGTGAATCGGTGTAGAAATAAAGAAGTAAATGTAAAATAACCTAAAAAAATGAGTGATAATTTCTGACGCGGCCCCACCCCAACCCCTATAACTTTTGACCCAGGGGTCAGATCAAAATTCCAAATAGTGCAGGGTCGCACATATGCTCATAGCTACCATGTGTGTAAATTTCAAGGTTCTAGTGCTTTTAGTGTAGGAGGAGATAGTGGCCAGGACGGACGGACAGACGGACAGACGGACGGACAGACGGACGGACGGACGGCGGAGATCACCACAATATCCCCACCTTTTTTTCAAAAAGCGTGGGGATAATAAATAAACATAGAGATCCCAGAATTACAAACACCTAAAAAAAAGTCATAAATTGCTTTCTTTAAAAACATGTCTTCCAATGTGACGCACAATCTTTGCAAAAACAGGCAGACAATAAACAATAAAAACATTTGGTCAAAGTGTTGTTGTAAAGATGATAAAAAAGATATTATTTTGGACAAATGGCATATTTGACATGAATTTTTCAAACAAAAAATTTGCCATGTCTACCATGGATTTTTAAGTCTAGTATCCTAGTCAGTGATGGTGAGTTAAATGAAACAGTTTAGATGTTACACTTAAATTCATTCTTGTACATTCACCATGGATGTTTAAATCTAGTTTCCTAGTCAGTGATGGCGAGTCAAATGAATTATTTTGGATGTAACACTTCAAATCATTCTTGTTAATTCAATATTCTAAGCAATTGTGGTTTTAAAATAGCTTTATTTTGGTTTACATAATAACACATGATAATAAGAATCAAAGGCACAAAATAATAATCCAACAAATGCAAATAGTTAAATATTTATTGGAATTTGTGATGATGAGAATGTTTTGGTTACGGGGGTATTAGGTTTAACAATTGAAAATCGTTGAAACAATCGAAAACCATTGATTCTTTTGAAAATCAATGCCCACAAATAACATGCTTCCCATTGTGCGTGTTTTTTATATATAGAAAACCAGTACCAGATACCAGTCCGCTATATTAAGTTAGTAAATGACACTGACAAGTTTTTCCGTATCAAACTAAATTTGAGTTAATATTATTGAAATCTCTCCTTCTGGAACATCTAAATGCCCATCAGCTATGGCTTGTTGAACAAACTCTCTGGCTGCATCAGAAGTCAATTCAGGGTTTCTTGTTGTGACATAGATGCTACCCTTGTTGGAGTGAGTAATGGCAGTCTGTCCAGGGTGAAGTTTCTCCAACAGTGAACTAGTATCCTTGGCAGTTATTTGCATACGAGGTGCAATTACACTTTGCTTATCATTTGCTGACGCACTAGGTTCTGAACTGGCTTCTTTCCCTTGTTTAGTCTTATTTACAAGTTCGTTCTTGTGGTTTTTAATGTAATGAACTTTCAGTGATGTTTCACTGTTGTATTTTCTACCACATACTACACATTTATGCATGACAATGCTATGATCTTCTTCCAGATGCTTGGTTAGAGAGCTCTCGTGCACAAACTCTTCATCACACAGATGACAGACTTGATCTGGTATGACTGTGTGGGTGCGTTCGTGCCTAATGCAGTGCATCTTTTTGGTGTATATTTTGTTGCATGTTCTACAGGCCCACCCTTCCTCAACCTTATTAGGAGACTCATCATCCCCTTCATCATCTGACATCACACGTTTGCGACCAAAAGCAGTGTAGATGCTTACAACAGCCCCACATCCACACAGAACGCTCCGAGGCATTCTTTTATCCATCCCTTCTTTCCAAGGCACGGACTCGGCAGCATACGCACCACACTGTTCACATTTTCTAGTGTGGATGGTTAGAACATGACTGTCTAAACTAGCTTTAGACCAGAATGACATAGGACAAATTGTACACTTGTTGGACTTTATCTTTAGATGCACTCGACTTATATGACACTTGAGGTTGCTCTTTCCCGCAATATACACGCCACAGTGCTCACATTCAAGGGGCATGGTCTCGATCAAGGACTTTTTCTTAGATTTTCTTTTGCGTGTTTTTATTTTCGGTTGGTTATGTGACAAGTCTTTCATCTGATCTCTGTCTACAGCCCCAATCATCTCGTCAGTTTCACCACCACTTCCCATAGCCAAATTGGTATAATCATCATATTCCATATCAGAGTCATCCATTGGCTCCATTTCATCATCAGTTTCTTCATATTCAATAACTATGTCTTGCTTTTCGTCACCACTATAAAGCAGCACCTATTCAATAGACAAATGTTTGATTTCAAACACCCTGCTACTGCTCTTCCTCCATTCTGAAGTTGTGACGCTCCTTCTCTTTTATCAAATCAAGAAGTTCATTTAAATACACAAGTATCCAAGAGTGCTGGCTTGCATTCCCATCATGTTTAAGTAGTGAGATATATTATTTTTCACAGCAGTCAAAAATTTATTGCCAAACAGAAATAATCATTTATGCAAGCATGTGACCCTAATCTTCAGCACTTTTATATCAAAATGACCACATTATGTTGCAGAATGAGTAAATAAGAGTTAAAATACATTCGCAAGGAATTAAAAGCTGCTTTGTGAATTGGTCTGTGACAGCCTTAATACGTTCACATAAATGTGTGTTCTGTATAGCCTTTTATTTGGAGGAAGGAGTGACTTCATTAAATGGGGGAATTTACCCAGCATTTTCAGAAGTTTATAATATTAATATTCATAAGACAATAGTTTACATTTCCTATGATATATAAATATACATGTTGTCTTTTTTCACCAAGTCATCCAACTGCTTTTCTTGTAAAAACATAAGAACTATATTCGTCAAGTTTGGCTTGTTTTGTAAGGACTACAATCTAAAAAGATAGTAGGAAAAACATATACTTATTAACAGGGGGAACTGAGATCGAATTTAAGACAATAAACTCCCAATGAAACCTTTATATCTTTTGAAAGAATGTTGAAAGGTTTTCAACAGTTTAAGAAAATAGACCACAGTGATCCCCCCAAACAAAAATTACAGCCTCTTACAGGCTATTTCCCACTGGCGAAAAAGTAACATTTCCCCCCAAATATCTGACCAAAATTTCCCCAAAAAAATCCCAAACTTTTTCAATAAACTCAATCATTGGTTTATTAAGTTTATTATACAGTAATTTAATTTCCTAGCACTTAATAGTATGAATTTTAGAAAGCAGTTACACATGCACCTTTGAACAATTGGTATACTGTTTTTATTATCATATTAAAAATGTTTGAATTTTCCCAACTTCCTAGTCAATTGCACTTTTTTTCCTAATAAAAAAGGCACAGGCTGTAAAATATATAGCAAAAAAAAATATCATTGGACCAATAGACTTCACCAAAAGATTTATTAAGACAAAAATATGTCCTCATCAACAATAAGCAGTTTGTAACAAAATTAATCTGATGCTTATACTTTTCAGTAATATCTGATATTTCGTTCCAAGAAAACCATTGGACTAAAACACAATATCAATATAAATATTTATTTCATCAAACAGCGATGAACATCATTGAAAATAATCATATACCAACATAATAACCTAAACAAATGTTAATTCCTAAATATTCACTTTACCTCAAATATTTAGTACCCAGTAAGAAATCTTTGTCAAGTTTGACATTAAACAACAATTTAATTTAAAGGTTAAAATATAGACATACATGATGAGGTCTCATGCAAGTAGAAATTGGTGACAGTTCACTACCAAAGAAGAGTAACTCAACTTTCCAATATTTATCAATACAAAGAACATAAACAAGTCATAACATGAACAATAATAAAAGTATTAACCCAAACATTCAAATACAAGGTTGCGTTTTGCACACCCTTTCCAGTGTCTTTTTGTCTCACCCTTTGTGAATGGGGCCAGGGCCCTTTGGGTTTATTTACTTATTTGGATCCTCAATAGGGAATTAGGGCATTTGAGAAATATATACTGTGAAACCATTATTAATCGTCAGGCATTTATTTTCAAGTATAACGTCAGTTGACCGCTTGACGAACTCAAGCTCCTAACGAACAATCATGTCCCATAAAAAATAAGACTGAAATACCGAAGGCATGAGGCATTAAAATCCAACGTAATCCAAGCATACATAATCCGACTGTTTTGTAATCAAGATAATCCAATTTGACACAAAGGGGTGTAGATTACACAGTGTACTTTACTGACATCAGATATTGCTGTAAAACGCGTGTGCTGTACAGCTGTATCGACTGTGTTGACTTCGTTTAAGTAGAATTGTAATGATTAGCGCTAATTGTTAACAACTTTATTACCCATTGTGTGCATTGTGTTTTTCAGTGTTGTTGCATATTATACAGCCTCCACGCAGCGGGTACGGATCAAATACAATAAACGACAAAAAGATGATGATGTGTCATCAACACCTGACTGATATACATTCTCCGCATTGATTTCAAATAAATACAGAACATATTGATTTGTGTTTGGTTGTTAGCGTTTAACTACAATACAGGAAAATAGCTTGTGTTTCGTTTATCGGCTATCGATCTTTTTAAGCATTGACAACTTTGACAAATTTTACGATACATGTTCCAAATCATTATTATTTGTAGCAATTGAAAACGAAACAGGTAAAGAGAAATTAGCAATTATGACGATTAGTTCCATCCAAATGTAGGGCAATTGTTTACAGAAATTCGCTTTCATTTTCGCGCGATTTTCAGAAAATCCCCGGGGAGCACGTTTTTCGAATGACTTGAGTATGACGCAATACAACATAGCTTTGTATCCTATTGCATTCAATTATTTAACACATTTATCGAGACTTGGACCCCGTCATCCGCGTTTTATTGGAGTGTATTAATTAAAATTTGCTAAATTAATTGACATTATTAAAAGTGACATGTCAGACAAATTACTGTACTCAAAGTGTTTAAACATTTACGATGCAAAAGTCTTGAAACTTTATTGAAAACTGACCAAATAGTTTGCTAACACTAATTATAACCAATAATGTTCGCACCTTCTCTAATTTGCGCCGATAAAGGTAAGGTTGTTATCAGTTTGGCAATGATAGTAAATGAATAAGACAAATTGGCAATTGGCTTCACTGTTTTAAACACTCTTTAACGGTGATTCGGTCCCACTAATCCATTAATCATAATTATGATACACTAATGGGGGCCCATTACTGATCACCTGATAACAAAAGACTAGATATTGGCATGTGACAAACTGGCCCCACCTCCTGCAAGTGACTCTCAAGTGTCCTCCCTCTTTCCCCACTACGATTTATCGCAACCGCGATACATGTATATTTCAGGACATGTTCGACAAACAAAACGGATATTGACTGAAGCAATTTTATTCAAAGTCGGAAATTGGCGAATTTAAGTGCTGACGAAAACGTCATTTTTTTTTTAAATGACAAAATTTCATGCTGGCGAAAATAAATGGTTTAACAGTATAACAAATATATTATTGATTGTGGCCGAATTTCGGTCCCAAATTAGACCAAATACCCACTGCTTCTATGATTGCTGCAAAACATTTAATCAAATTACTCTCACATGGTACCACTTAACACCATGAAAACAAATGAAAATATAACAAATAGTCTTGTCAATTATAATAAGTAGGATATTCTGGTTCATTAGACCACAGAGTCATCAATGCACAAACACTCTAAAGTCACTCCTGTCATTTCCACTTCTGCATGGCCCATCGGTAACTGTTTAATGATGATGGACATATTCCTATCTCCAGCAATCATGTGTCCCTCCTGAATGGCCTGCTGTACAATCCTCTGAGCGCTGTCCTGCGTGAGTCCCGGGTCACCAGAGGTCACCTGCACCTGTCCCCCCTCCCCCTGGGTCACCATGATCTGACCGGCCTCCAGATGGGCTATCTCAGAATGGGACACCATGATATGACCATCGTGCCCTGCTATAATCATATCCGGGTCCAGGTCAGCAGTTCCTGTGACAACTATGTGCTGTTCTCCTCTGCCATCAGGTCTAGAAGTGACCACAATGTGTTCGGTTTGGCCGTGTCTTCTGCCGTTTTCCATGAGCTGATTTGCCAACTCCTCATCATCCTCCCCTTCCATGATTTCTTCCATTTGATCTTCAAGGTTAGGTGTACCTTCAGACTTCTCCTTGACAATCATAACAAGATTATCTCCAATGATATTTTCTTCACCATGTGCTTTAATGTAATGCACTTTCAGAGCAACTTCATTACTGTAGTTTTTGCCACAAAGGTCGCAAACATGCTTGACAATACCATGTTCAGTCTCCAAATGTTTCTTGAGGGAATTTTCGTACGTAAATGCACTACCGCAGATGTTGCAAATGACGCCTTTATAGTCTGTATGTGCCCGGGAATGCCTCTCACAGTTGGATTTTTTCATAAAGAGCTTGCCACAGGTTCCACATGCATACTTGGTCCCAGTGCTTGACTTCGGTCTAGTTGGGGGCAGTTCTCCTTCTTCATCTGGTTCATCCTCTCGTAGATACATTCGCTTTCGACCAAATGAACTGTAAATGCTGACAATGGAACCGCAAGTGCAGATCACATCCCTTTTCATCCTCATGTCAACTCCATTACCCCAGGGCACAGATTCAACAACATATTCCTGGCAATTGTCACAGCGCCTCGTATGAACCGATAGCATATGGCTTTCCAGTGCATTGTTTGACCAAAATCCTTTGGTGCAGATAGTGCACTTGTGGTTTTTCACTTTAAGGTGAACTCGTCTGATATGAGACTTAAGATTACTTTTCCCTGCTACTGTCTGTCCACAGTGCTCACACTCCATGGGCATTCGCTCAATCAGAGGCTTTGGGTACTTCTTTTTACGCACAAGCTGGGTGGTCACAGAGGTACTGGAGCCTGGAGTATCTGTTTTCTTCACAGCTTGTTTTGGAGTGGCCACAAGTGGAACGGCCCCAGAAATGCTGCTGGCATCCGCTTTACCTTCTGTTTTGTCGTCATCTGCATCACCAAAATCCTCCTCCTCATCCCCCATGAGGTACTCCATTTCTGAATCATCTTCAATTGATTCCAGTTTTACATTTTCCACCATAGGGGGTTCATGAGTCAGATCTACTCTGACATGACTTTCTGCTGCATTATCTGTGACTATCACCTGAAACGAATAAAAGCTCTTATCACTCATTGCCTAGAAAATCAACATAAGAACACTGCTAATATAAGTTAATATCAACAAGAGGGCCATGATGGCCCTGAATCGCTCACTTGACTAAATACAATCCCAACCCAGATTTCATCAAGATAAACATTCTGACCAAATTTCATAAAGATTGGATGAAAACTGTGACCTCTATTGTCTATACAAGGTTTTTCTATTATTTGACCTAGTGACCGAGTTTTTGACCTAGTGACCTAGTTTTAGACCCCAGATGACCCAAATACAATCCCAACCCAGATTTCATCAAGATAAACATTCTGACCAAATTTCATAAAGATTGGATGAAAACTGTGACCTCTACTGTCTACACAAACAAATTGTTGACGGTTTTTCTATTATTTGACTTAGTGACCTAGTTTTTGAACCCAGATGACCCAAATACAATCCCAACCCAGATTTCATCAAGATAAACATTGACTTAATTTCATAAAGATTGGATGAAAACTGTGACCTCTATTGTCTACACAAGGTTTTTCTATTATTTGACCTAGTTTTTGACCTAACAACCTAGTTTTTGACCCCAGTTGACCCAAATACAATCCCAACCCAGATTTTATCAAGATAAACATTCTGACCAAATTTCATAAAGATTTGATGAAAACTGTGACCTCTACTGTCTACACAAGGTTCTTTTATTTGACCTAGTTTTCAACCTAGTGACCTAGTTTTTGACCCCAGATGACCCAAATACAATCCCAACCCAGATTTCATCAAGATAAACATTCTGACCAAATTTCATAAAGATTGGATGAAAACTGTGACCTCTACTGTCTACACAAGGTTTTTCTAATATCTGACCTAGTTTTTGACCTAGTGACCTAGTTTTTGACCCCAGATGACCCAAATACAATCCCAACCCAGATTCCATCAAGATTAACATTCTGACCAAATTTCATAAAGATTGGATGAAAACTGCGACCTCTATTGTCTACACAAGGTTTTTCTATTATTTGACCTATTATGTGACCTAGTTTTTGACCCCAGATGACCCAAATACAATCCCAACCCAGATTTCATCAAGATAAACATTCTGACCAAATTTCATAAAGATTGGATGAAAACTGTGACCTCTACTGTCTACACAAACAAATTGTTGACAGACGCACACACCACACACGCACACACAACGGACGCCGGACATCACACGGTCACATAAGCTCACCATGTCACTTCGTGACAGGTGAGCTAAAAACTAGTCTCAGTGTTATAGTTTTGACAGACAATTTTAAGTGATAAGAATGTATGAAGATCCGAACAAAGTTTGGTAACAGCATTGTAAAGATAAACGTTTGAATCAGAAAAATTAGTGCCCATCCCAGAACATTTAATAACAAGATCAATATATAGTAGTTTAGTACACAAATATTGCATTTAAAATAATAAATCAACCTGACATAAGCTCAGTAAGATTCCTTTCTCAGATTGAAATACAAATATTACTCAACAAAATCTTTTAGCTTCATTGGAATCCTACAAAACTTACGTCAGGTGAAATAGTGAAACACTTACCTACCTGACATATTGTCTTCCTATTATTTTTCTTCATTGATTTTCTGGACATCAGGGATATCAAAATCGCGTAAAAAAATTTAAATCAAGCTGAGAAAGGAATTTCTGGCCAATGAAGAAAAAAATCTAACAAATAAACTCACACATAATTGTTGGTTGTGTAAGTGCTTAGAAATTTTCTTGGAACTTCAGTTTTTCTATTATGAATCTTATAGAAGTATTCGCATATATATCAATAAATATTTGAAAAATTGTGTAAATGTAATTATCACCTCCTAAACATTTGCACAATCAACATACAACCATAGACTACATACTACAACAACTGTTAAATCCCATATGGTAGACAAACCTTGACTTGCTTGCGGTCGGCAATGTTAGGCACCCTCTGAAGCTCCTTGATGATGGCAGCTGCCAAACTCTCCAGCTGGTCCCCCTGTACCAAAGTAGTCTTCTGAACGTCCACAGACTTGCCATCCCCTGTCTTCACCTGGACTCTGGGAGGAGATATTAAAATATATACATCTGAATTAATAGCACATATGACTGCATAACAATTAATTTCATACCTTGATAATCTTTTTGCTCTATTCGTTTAAATTATCAGTTTAACTAAGCAAGCACAAAGTTTGGCTATATGAAACCCGTCAACGAGAATCCTCTCAAGACGAGTTCAAAAGTTAACAGTGCGGGGCTTCTGTTACTTTATATCAAAATTTCTAAAATTAATTTTTCTGGATTAATTTTGTCACAATGTGATTTACAAGTACTATCATTTGAAAATACAGAATCTCAAATTTTTACATTATACTATCACTTACTTCTTCATTGCCTGCGTTTCAAGATCTGACAGTCGACCAATTAGTTTCTCACTACTTCCCTCATCACCAGACTCTGACTCTTCTACAACAAAACAACATGAACAATAAACAGAATGACTCGACTGCATGATTGCTACATCACATGCAAGTGTGATGCTATTGCTATTTTAAGCACGTGCTAGTGACTTCTTTTTAAAAACTTTATAAACAATGCTTAAACTTATTTAAACTAGTCACCGTTGGACAAAAAAAACACACCATAATAGCAATAATAATGTTTTCAAACTGTTCAACTGTGCCTTATACATACTATTAACATATACTGTACCTGCTTTAATGCTTTTCTTTGAGCTCTTCAACCCCTCCAAGAATTTGTTGGAAACTTTCCTTCCACTCCTTTAAACGCAAACAACAAAACAAATTAATTGCCAATGCTATTTTTTTCCAAAATTGTTCAAAATCAATTAAATTAACATTATTGTATGCCTTTTAAGAAAATTATTACTATAGTTTGATACAAAGTTTTCAATGCAATTTACTAGTAGCAAAAAATTGTACCAAAGTTAAAAGAACAATGTAGAATGACAAAGGCTATTATATTTCTATGAATTCAGAAAATCATAAGAAAAGAAACAAACCTGGTCACATTCAGTGGTTTTTCCTTTGCTTTTACAGATTCTAGCAATGCATCGAATTTGGTTCCCCCACTAGACCCATCACCTGCAAATGTAAAATATATATAAATAAAACTTTGAATTGAATGCAAAATTTGATAAATCTTACACTTTTAAATGCAGCTGACATTTTAGCATTACAATTTATTTGTATTGCTTTTATCCTGGATATTAAGGACAGTCACCTTATACTTATTGTCCATTGTGTTGATGAATGCTAAAAATAAATTAAGATTTAAACAAGGGCTGTTTGTAAAACATGCCCCCCATATGGGCCCTCCGTTGTAGTGACAGCCATTGTGTGAATATGTTTTTTGTTACTGTGACCTTGACCTTTGACCTAGTGACCTCAAAATCAATAAAGGTCATCTGTGAGTCATGATCACTGTACCTATGAAGTTTCAGGATCGTAGCCATAAGCGTTCTTGAGTTATCATCCGGAAACCATTTCACTATTTCGCGTCCCCCTGACCTTGACCTTTGATATAGTGACCTGAAAATCAATAGGGGTCAACTGCGAGTCATGATCAATGTACCTATGAAGTTTCATGATCCTAGGCATAAGCGTTCTTGAGTTATCATCTGGAAACTATTTTACTGTTTCGGGTCACCGTGACCTTGACCTTTGACTTAGTGACCTGAAAATCGATAGGGGTCATCTGCAAGTCGTGATCAATCTACCAATCAAGTTTCATGATCCTAGGCATAAGCGTTCTTAAGTTATCATCCGGAAACCATTTTACTATTTTGGGTCACCGTGACCTTGACCTTTGACCTAACCACCTCAAAATCAATAGGGGTCATCTGCAAGTCATGATAAATGTACCTATGAAGTTTCATGATCCTAAGTGTTCTTGAGTTATCATTCAAAAACCATTTTACTATTTCGGGTCACCGTGACCTTGACCTTTGACATAGTGACCTCAAAATCAATAGGGGTCATCTGCGAGTCATGATCAATGTACCAATAAGTTTCATGATCCTAGGCCCAAGCGTTCTTGAGTTATCGTCTGACAACCACCTGGTGGACGGACCGACAGACGGACCGACATGAGCAAAGAAATATACCCCGTCTTCTTCGAAGGGGGGCATAAAAAAGAAAAAACAAACAAATTATACATGTGTCCATAAAATGAATAGATGTAGAAATATAAGGAAAAACAACACCAAGTCAAACATAAAACAAGAATATCAGTGAAACTGATGGATGCTTCCTGATTGATGCGCTTTGTCAATCTATGTGCTAATAACCACCTTAAAAAAATCTATTATTAGCCTCGGTGACCTTGACCCCAGTGACCTGAAACCTCATCAAAAGGTAGAGGTCCATGCAAGCTACCTAAATGCCAAATATGAAAGAGATTGGTAAAGTATTGAAGGTGCTATGAGAAACTGTAACAAAAGTGTGACGGAAAAATGTATTATTAGCCTCGGTGACCGTGACCCCAGTGACATCAAAAGGTAGAGGTCCATGCAAGGTACCTACATGCCAAACAGCAAAGAGATCGGTTAAGTATTGAAGGTGCTATGAGAAACTGTAACAAAAGTGTGACGGAAAAATCTATTATTAGCCTCGGTGACCTTGACCTTGGTGACCTCAAACCTATCAAAAGGTAGAGGTCCATGCAAGGTACCTACATGCCAAATATGAAAGAGATCGGTAAAGTATTGAAGGTGCTATGAGAAACTGTAACAAGTGTGACGGAAGGAAGGAAGGAAGTAAGGAACTACAAAATGGTAACTATATGCTCCACCGAAAATATCAGGGATCAAAGCAACTGGGCGATTTGGGCGATTATATCGCCGTGGCTTTCCTTTAATCGCCCGGCTCAAAAGCACCGGCGAAATCACGTCAGCCCTAAAATCTGGCAATTATCATATCTGCAGCGCTATCTAAGTGGCTTCTGTTTATTACCGAATACACGCCAAAGTCAATCAACTGACCGAATCGACGAAACTCCGCCCCATGGCGTAGTAAATTACCTATTGAAAATTGATAAGCAACTATTCACAGCGCTTGTCATTCGGGTATTTGGCAGGAATCTTATGACCAAGCAGAGTGAAATCACTGAAGCGTGTAAGTGTTACAACTGCTGTTGTCAAGTTTTATGGGGGTTATTAACGGATGAACGGCGCCTTTATGATAGTGAGCAATAAATAAAGTAACACTGTGACAAACTCTCACCACGATAAAAAATTATAACGATTATTAGGGCCGCTATTTCTTTACCATTTAATCAATAGTGACTGTCAATACCACGGGCCTGGCAAAAGCATTTAACAAAATAAAATATCCACAAAAACACATGAAATCTTGTTAAAAATTCGGACATTATGTGTTGGTTTGTTGTTGATAGTTTGTAAAATCTATGTTTTATGATATTTCAGGCAACTAGAATGGATGGTGGCAATTATCTGGGCCTTTCTGTCAAGAAATATGCGTGAAAAACATTCATTTATTTGAGCCTAGAAATCATCCACCACTTACAGAAAACGTTTTAACAACAGAAGCTGTCAAAGCTGATGTATATCATGTCCAAATGACCAAATATAACTGTTTAACAATATAAAGTGAGATGCTTTATTTTCTGATGTTTTCTTGTTCCCTTTCAAATGATGTAAATTGGTGTGATTCTATGTTTAAAATTAAATAGTATATTTTGAAACATTTATGCAGCATACTGTTACATTGATGTTAACATTATTATATTATTTTGGTTATCTGTGTTGTTTATCAAGATGAAAAAAAGTTATTTAATACAAATAAAGCTTATTATGACTTACGAAGGTATGACTTATGAAGGTATTTATAGTTTTTTTATGTATTTCCATACTTTTTCAAGTGATAATACAGTCAATGACATTAATGTAATGTAGTAAGGTTTCTTTTAAAGTAACAATAACGCTAAAAAATATCGAATATTTCGTTTAATAAAGCTAACCCATAAAAAAACCAATGTTCCTTTTAGCAAAATGCAAAATTTCAACGTAAGATGTTGTCTGGTAGAATTGATTTAAAAAGATAACAAGAGCGCCGCATGACGGAGCAATATACGCCCGATTTGTGTGCCATTGGAGATGATACACTGATGATTGATGTATTTGTTTTGGAAATAAGCAAAAATGAATGTGACTTATACCCCCATACCACTTTGACGCAGGATAAAAAGTTGTTTAAAAGTTTCGGATGAATACAATTTGAATTAGAGTCCGGACAAAGTGGCGCCGTTGAAAATGCACTAATTGACCCTATGACCTAGTTCTTGACCCGACATGACCCATATTCGAACTTGACCAAGATATCAACTAGATGCAACTACTGACCAAGTTTGGTAAAGATCGGATGAATACAATTTGAATAAGAGTCCGGACAAAGTGGCGCTGTTGAAAATGGACTAATTGACCCTATGACCTAGTTTTTTACCTGGCATGACCCATATTCGAACTTGGCCTAGATATCAACTAGATGCAACTACTGACCAAGTTTGGTGAAGATAAGATTTATACAATTTGAATTAGAGTCCGGACAAAGTAAAATGCACTAATTGACCCTTTGACCTAGTTTTTGACCCAGCATGACCCATATTCGGACTTGACCTAGATATCAACTAGATGCAACTACTGACCAAGTTTGGTGAAGATCGGATAAATACAATTTGAATTAGAGTCCGGACAAAGTGGCGCCGTTGAAAATGCACTAATTGACCCTATGACCTAGTTTTTGACCCGGCATGACCCATATTCGAACTTGGCCTATATATCAACTAGATGCAACTGCTGACCAAGTTTGGTGAAGATCGGATGAATACAATTTGAAATAGAGTCCGGACAAAGTGGCCCCTTTGAAAATGCACTTATTGACCCTATGACCTAGTTTTTGACCCGGCATGACCCATATTCGAACTTGGCCTAGATATCAACTAGATGCAACTGCTGACCAAGTTTGGTGAAGATCGGATGAATACAATTTGAATTAGAGTCCGGACAAAGTGATGCCTTCCGCCCGCCCGCCCGCCAAGGGGTTTCACATAATACGTCCCGTATTTTATACGGGCGTATAAAAATGCTCGTTTTTATTATTTTGTGGCCACAAATAATTCCATTTATATCTCCCGTGAAATATCCGAATATTTACAGGCGAACACGAGATTGGATATGGTAAGCGTCGGAAGCATGACATTGCTCTCATGAATAATCATTCTGTGAAATCAAAATGAATTCTGGGTAACTGGAACTTAGCGAATGCGAAAATGGCTTGTATAAATTATGCATGACTCGAATGCGAAAGTAGATTACATCATGGAACAATATTTAGATATTAAGATGCTTAAAACTTGCCGAATGCTTGTAATATAACGTTTTTACATCAATGTTACTGGTTTTTAGGGTCTTCCTATTGTAATTAACCATCGTATGGTACTACTTGTTGTCGAATGTTTTTATATAGCATAATACAGTAGCCGTATGTATTGGTGAGCGTGATAGTGACTTTAATAATTGTCCTAAATGATTGTTCATATTAATAAGGTTGGAATAACAGACAGTTTTCACACTGCTAAAAAGTGGCAACAACTTTTTTGGGGCCAGTGAAACCCCTGGGTCATGGTTCACAATGGTCCATTGGTGATCGCAAAAGATCCACTTCTCCCTAAAACTGCCTCACTTCTCCCTCTCCAGAGCTGAGGGAGAAGTGACTTCTCCCAAAAATTGGAGTCTAGCTTGATCCCTGAATATTTCTGGAAACATAACAATGTTTTTACTAGAATCTACCTTTTTCTTTATTCTTATCCAATTGGGAAGCAACAATCCGACCAACCAGTCCCCCTAACTCCTGCTCTGATATTCCCACACTTAGTCTTCTTGGCACAGTGATCCGCAGCGTTGGAGGATCTGTTACAAAATGAAAGATCCAAACTAGCAGACTTCCAAGTAAACATGCCCATGTGACAGGGCTTGGGAATTATTATTTAGAAGACATTTTTTATCAGGATTGCTGAATAACTCTACCAAATAAATTCTTTAAATTTCTTTGATAAATGCTATTTTCTTATTCTTTTTTGTAAAGATAATAAACCAAGTCTGCAAAACATCCACAGCGTCTGTAACTGATATTGTCACAATTAAGATTGTATAGATATTCAAGCATTAAAAATACTCTAGGAATGCAGTATGATAAAACTTTTCAAATTGTTAAGCAAAATATCCAAAACCAGGCCAGGATGTTTAGACTCTCTGTTTTCAAAACCTAAAGAAAACCCTGTCCGAAATTATAATCTTGTAAAGAATCTTTTACAGTAAATCATCACTTAAGCAAAACAACTTGTACCTGTTGACGTTGACGGTCTGGACTTTGACATGGGAGTAATTTTTTTCTCCACTCTGCGTCTTGGAGATCTGTCAGAAGGGACATCAGAACTAACTAAGAAAGAAAATCAGAGATTGCATTAGGGGAAGTTTGAGAGTAATAAGCAATAAGTTGCAATTTGATACTTCTTGTTTTAACAAATGACTTCCAACATTTTAAGCTCTGGAAAATCAATCAGACAAGTCATGCCAGCTAGCTCAGGTTTGTATTTTGTCTTTGTTTTGTTTTTATTTGTGAGCGTTAGCTCACAAATAATGCAGAGGCAATTTTGCAAATCAGTATGGGCTTAACTACGCTAGCAACCGTAACTCGTGACTGCCTGTATGGATAACTGCAGTAAAATTAAGCAGACCACGAATGCTAGGCTAGGAGCGTCTGCTCTCACCACCGCATCATCCTGTTTATAGTTCCCACTGGACCACTACATAGTGTGTATGTATTCAAAAGTATTTAACAGCTTGTAAGACAACGTTGGCCAGTCTAGTGTTTATCATTGAAATCTGTACATATTGGCTGCTTTCAGGGAAAACGGGACTTAATGCATGTCAAATAAGATTAGCCTGTGCACACTGATAAGCTGTATCAATGATTAGAAAAAAAACACACATCTCGACCTGTGCTTTAAGACACACTCTTTATAAAGTTGAATTGGTTGTGGTCATTTCAAAGTTGCGATATAAAGAGCTGTCACATAATTTTGAAAACTAAGTTGTGTCTAAGATTGTACAACAGCGAACAAATTCAGTGCCTTCAGTGCTTTGATTATATACTTTGACCGTGCTTTATTATGTTTTGAAGTAAATAAATAATTTGAATTTGATTTATACCTGTTGTAACGTGGTTTTTCGATATTTTAAAATAAATTGTAAACAAGACAAGAGCACCGCATAACGGGTGCCAGGCTCGGCTACGGGTGCAGTTTTGAATAAATGAAAGCTTGTCAGAATTAATTTTTTTAGAGGTCACCAGTGACCTTGACCTTTGGTCTAGTGACCCAAAAAATGGGTGTGGCATGTAGAACTCATCAAGGTGCATCTACATATGAAGTTTCAAAGTTGTAGGTGGACGCACTTTTGATTTTAGAGCGAATGTTAAGGTTTATGTTAAAGTTTTATATTAAAGGTCACAGTGACCTTGACCTTTGACCTAGTGACCCAAAAATGGGTGTGACGTGAAGAACTCATCAAGGTGCATCTACATATGAAGTTTCAAAGTTGTAGGTGGAAGCACTTTGATTTTAGAGCCTATGTTAAGGTTTTAGCACGACGCCTACGTCGGACGACGAGCTGGCTATGACAATACCTCGGGTTTTCTCCGAAAACGCTGAGCTAAAAATGAATAAAATATTTTGTCTATTGGAAAAGCAGCCCTAATATTCAGCTGATACTGGAACAACAAGAGCACCGCATAACGGGTGCCAACGCTCAGCTGCGGATGCAGTTGTGAATAAATTAAAGGTTGTCAGAATTATTTTTTTTCGACGTCACAGTGACCTTGACCTTTGACCTAGTGACCCAAAATGGGTGTGGCATGTTGAACTCATCAAGGTGCATCTACATGTGAAGTTCCAAAGTTGTAGGTGGAAGCACTTTGATTTTAGAGCCAATGTAAAGGTTTGTATCACGGCGGACGGCAGACAACGAGCTGGCTATGACAGTACCTCGAGTTTTTTTCTGAAAACAGCTGAGCTAAAAGTCACTAATTAAGACGATGGGACAAGTGGTAATTTTGTGTCCTGGATAAGAGTGTGTTGGTTAATTGACCACCATATGACTTAAATGCTGTTTCATGACAGCAAAAACCCTCAACTAAACAAACAATTGAACATATAAGGAAAGACAACAATGAAAACAAACTTAACTAAATTAACAAGACCTTACAGAGGATTTTTATATATACCAATATACTACAATTCATCAAATAAATTTAAAATCTAAATATAATATATACTTCTTCCATTTGTTTTGCAGAAGCTGGCAAAGCTATGGGTCAATGATTTTTGTTCTGCAATGAATGATTCTCCTATAGGTGTGCCAAAATGTGAGGTTGACCCATCATTTATGTTCACTTCCATCACAGCAATCTCTATTCCCTGCTCACATATCTGGTTTATCTTAAAAAAAAAACAAAAAACAATAAGTATTTTTCTCTGCAAAAAAAACAACAATTAAAAACAATTTAAACAGTTACAAAATATTTAATTCATTAATGTGTTACAAAATATTTAATTCATTAATGTATCAAAATATTTTACTACCTAAGGTCACACTGTTTAAATGTAATTCACATATGCTGCATCTAAATTTTTAACAAGAGCACCGCCTTGCGGGTGCAGACCGCTCATCTATTTTTCTTTTTAAAGGTGTAGGGATCTATCTCAATTTCAATCACAAAAGAGGGAGGGGTGGAGTGGAGAGGGGTGTATAGTGTAGGGGTGTGGTCATTTATTACATTATCTTCCAAAAAATGCAAAAAAAAAGTTGCATGATCATTGGCGTAGAGATAAACAAAGAATAAATTCCATCTGCCAATCCTGTGTGTGTGTTTGAGCATCAACAGGGGTTTTTATCTGATTTTGGGGAAAGGGCCTGGCCTTTTTTGAGGGCAAAAAAATCACGCAAAATGCCGGATTTTTGGGGAAAAAATCACGCGAAACGCCCGATTTTGGGGAAAATAAGGAAAGTCTTAAATAATCAATTCAACATATTTTGCTGTTTTTAAAACAAAATTAAGGCAACAGATAATTTAATTATGCAATATGTTATATTTTCTACACTGGATCAGGTTAACTTATGTATTTAAAGTTTAAAAAAAAAAAAAAAAATTTTTTTTTTTTTTTAGGGGCAAAAAATGAAGTCTTGGGGAAAATTTACCTGCTGAGGGGAAAAAAAATCTGAGGGGAAAGGGCCGATTTTCGGCGGGTCCCAAAGAAGGAAAAAAAGCCCTGATCAAAGCACTCATATTTGCCTAAATAAACATGAAACAATCATTGAAAGATTTTTCAATTCAATGTAGTAACTATTCAACCGGTGCCCGCCATTATTGTTGATAATCTTACTGTGTAACATAATGGGTGGGGTAAACATGATGAAAAAAGCTGGAATTAGGAGAAGAACATTTAAATATAGGGGTTTATTGTATGAACCTTCATTTGAAAGGTAAAATAAGATGATTAAACTTTCAAACTCAAAACCACGTTGTTTGTATTTGCCAAATATTCTGTTTAGGAGGCGACGAATAACGAATACGATTCGTCCACAGCCGTATTTGAGTAATTCGAATATAATCGTTACAGCCCTAATTTTAATGTGGTTTACAAAAATATAAATTTAATCAAAGGTTAGTAGCACAATACAAGCTGGCAACATAGAAATAAAATTTAAAAAAAAAACTTTTTTTTTTGGAGGTGGAATTTTTAGCTGAAAAAGGGGACAAAAGTATATTTTTTCATGGGGGAAGCCGCCAATATTTGGCGGTTAAAAGTGCCAAACGAGGGCCCTGAAATGACAGCATTAAATAAGCTGAATGCCTTTTGCAGTTAATGTCCATCAAATGTTTACATAATACAAGATATTTTTCTGCGCCATGCGCCTATTATTATATTGAAAATGGAATCAATTTTTTAAATAGCTCCAAAGTTTGGGTGCAGAAGCCATCCAACGAAAGACGCATTTTGTGTGGCCTATATAATGAAAAAATAAAATAAAAGTTAATTACATTCAGAAAACATTCACAAAATGAACAGTTTGTACTAATGCTTTTACCAGATCTTTCATTTGCCTTTTCAGAACCATTTTCAGTGCATGTTTGAATTCTGGTGACCCCTCCATCTCACTGTCCTCCACATCTGTTGCCATGTTGGCAGTGTTGTTTAGTGCTGCTATTAAAAAGCAAACATGTTTATGATATTAATATTATTGTGTTTACTGTTTACAATAACAATATTATGGTAATAAACTATTTAACCCTTTCCCAATCAGAAGCAGTGAAAATGGCTTTTGCAACCAGCATAAAACCAGAAAAGCCTGCGAGTGACTCGCAGCTTGTTCATGCTTAAAGCTGCTCATCAGTATCTAAGGGTTCGAAATGAAGCCTTAAAAACTTGAATTAAGGAAGAAAGGTATTTAATTAAATGTGACTTTCTAAGAAACTTATTATGTGTCAAAATACATATCTTAATGGTAAAGGGTTAATGTCAATATTCATAAATATCACTGACAAATAATTAAACAGAATTCTTAATCAAATAATGTACTTCTGAGAGCTTCACTTTATTTATTAAATTGAGAGGAAGTTAAAATTCAATTAAATACTTGTTTTTATGTTTGTTTGTTTTGTATTGACACTCCTGTGCTGATGTTGATAGTTCACGGTTATTTCACAATGACCTTAGTTTATGCCCTACTTATGTGCCAATTAATCCGATAAAACGGGAACCCAAACCAGGGTTTTTCTAGTCATTTATTGTGTTAAGTGTGTCTAGTCTAGTGTGTTATTCAATTCCCCTGTGAAATCATCATTGGATACCTTTTCTCTTATTATATACAGTCAAGTCCGGTAATCTTGACTTCGCGTCCGGTAATCTTGCGAACTTTGCAGTTGCAAATTTTCGCAGACGACTTATGGTTTTCTTTAGTGATGAAAGATGGAATTTCACATTTTTAAGACTTAACGGATTTAAAAGGCACGTATTCCCTGCAAAATAAAATCCGATCATTACATTTAACACGGGTTGCGTCATCCCAATACATTGTACATGTACCGTAAACACTGACCTGCTTACGATAAATTCGAAATGAATCACAAATTTCCTGCAGTCTTTAGGGTTTTCATTCTTTAAATTAAGAATTCATAAATCAAACATGTAATTTCGCATTCCATTGCACAATATCCGATCAGTTATGGTATTTTTGACCATTAAAAACAAATCGCATCAGACGACATTGTCATCATTTCCCGCCATTCTGTCAAACCACATTTGGTATGATCTCCGCATGCGGAATGGCCTAATTTTGATATTTTCTGGAAGCATGATCGAGGTAAAATTAAACCTGTTATGCATAAACATTTTTTTCATGCATACCGGTTCTTTTTTATTAATTGTACACTGTTACTACATTTGTTGATTTGTAGTGAAAAAACACTAGTAATCTACATTAAATTTGAATGGTTTTACAAACTGATTTTTAAAATAATTTTCTGGAATATTTTTGTCACTGATTGGACACCATATGATATGTCTACAATTTTGCCTAAATGAGGTCATTACACCAAGTGCGCAAGATTACCGGACACTGTGATACTTTGAAATGAGGTGACTCATGTTTGTTTTGAAAGCAAATCGGACAGTTCTTCACTTAATTTATCAGATTTTTTTGTGTCAATAAGCACGTGAGCTTCTTATTTTCATAATTAATGTAGACATTGTGTTGTCAATTTATAAAAGATCATGTTTTTAAACCAACTGACCCTTAACTGCACAAGAGTACCGGACTGCATCGTATGTATATATATCCCAGTGTGACCCAAATTCGACGATGTAACGGTTACATTAAGCAATATTTCGCAAATAATGAAAGAAATAATGAAATGTTTAATAGCACAAAATAATAATTTTAAACTCTGATGTATTACTTTGAAATGATTCCAAGACAATAATCATCCATTTAATCGATACAAATTGTACCTGTGGGAAAGACCATCATGCATGGTATTGTTCAGCAAATTTGACAGTTGTATCTCTAATATATATAGTAAAAGTATTTAGACTAGTTTTTAAAGGTCCATGTTCTCTGGACCGGATCGAGTTTGGGCCGAAGTTGGAGGCTATTTAATGGATAACCTCCCTTGAACTTTAGGAAGTACCAACCACACATTTTTTATTGTGCTGTGGTTTGCAAAGCTCCAAATAATTGAAGACAAGCAAAATAACATGTGGCAGTAGTGATTTTTTTTTAATGATAACTATATATCCAAATTCCTTACGAGTTTTTCAGTTGCGCGTTCATTCAAATGAAAATGGCGGAACAGAGAAAATGGCGGACTTTTATAATAACTTAAAAGCTTGGGCCTAATTTTACACATTGATCTAAATTATAACAACTCCCATCAAAACATTCGTAAATTAAAATGCCACAAATTGCATCGGCAATCATATGTTAACACAGCAAAACAAAAACAGAAAGGTTATAAGTAAATCAGTATACCTTTCGTTACAAAAAAAAACTTTGGAGTCTACAGTGTCGGTTGGCTTCGTCACGCCACTTTGGCGCCCTCTGGCCGCTTTTGGGCAATGACAAACACTACCCAACCTTACAAAAATAGTTCGATGATTCGATATGCAAAATACATGTAAAACAACGTTTTGATTCGACCTTATAATGTTATTTAAATTATTTGAACTCAATAAAACATAAGAACTCTTTTGCATTGTGAGTTTTGAAAGTAAAATATTGAATACATTACTATTCGGTATAGATTCCAACTAGACCGATTGATTGAATGAGCGCGTTACGCATGGTAGAACCGGTTTAAAGAAAGCTATACTGGTACCCGAACTAAATCGATAAGCGTAAATCAATTACACAAAATTTAATCATTTTACTATATTATTTGAGTATTCGTAGGCAAATTGCAATTTAATCTTTATTGTCGAATACGTTTTTTTCTTTCCAAGAATACACAAATGCTACTATGACATTATTTTTGGACTTAAATAATGTAATTAAAAAGGTAAACATTCATTTTTAAAGGATTTTGTTTACAAATTGATGAAATAACACTTTCTACATGTTCCAAGTTCCAACGCTTTGCCACAGACTCAAAAATAAATCAGCACAGTGCATCAACGAGCAAAATAACATTCATCAATGACCGTGTTTAACATCTTTTTTACGACTCGGGTGTAGGCATTGGGCTCCCTTATTTTAGTTATCATGTTTGAGTTGTAATTGTATAATTCTTGTTATTCGTAGGTATTTCTTCAAGAATTAAAAAGGAGCGACAAGTTTTTGACAGAAGATGACTTGAGAGACATTTTACACGAAGACAATGATGCCTATGAAAAGTTGCGAGAGAGTATTGTGGGCTACCCTAGTCATCCTATCTACAAGCAGATTGCCCAGATGTTGCAGATATGGATGAAAACAAAGTATGTTGGTATGATAAGTCATTTTAAGTGGATGTTTGATGTTCGTTTTTTTCCTGGTCTTACTGTGTCAGAGTGTATGCTATAAATGTTCACCCATTCCCTTGGTCTCTTTTATTAATCTGTTTTTGCTATTGAGCAAACTCGAGACAATATCAAAAGGTAATGTACGCTGTGCACAGTGATTTACAGGTGTAACTGAAGTAATTTTGTTAACAATTCTTGGTGTTTGGTCAGATGACACACTGTTTCAGAAGGCTAATGCACAACTTGACAGGAAGAAGCTCTTTGTCCAAATTTGTTTTCACATTTTGGAGCATGTGAGTCTAAAATTGAGCCTTTATAACACCTGACAAACTCATTTTGAGAGTTTCTGCTATGGGCAATGAAATAGAGGTGTCTTTTTATTTTGTTTTCTTTGAGTTTAATTTAATTTAATTTGCTCTTCTTGATTTCTTTTAGAAACTGCCCTATCCTAGACTTGCCCAGTTATGATCTACTAGATGAGCAAAGTTATGTTGAAGCCAGGTAATGTTTTAAGTTAACATGGTTTATTCTTTACCTACCATATGGTGACCGTGTAAACTGTTTTTCCTATGTGCACTGTGTAAAATTTATAGGTTTTGCATAATGTGGATTCAATATGTAGAAATAACATTTCCTAGGGTAAGGTAAGTTAGCATGAACTGAATTTCTGTATGTAAACTCTTAAATTATTAGCTCATCTGAGCACAGCATGCTCATGGTAAGCTTTTATGATCATTTTTTGTTGGTTGTGTGTTGTCAACATTTGCCTTGTGAACACTCAAGAGACCACATTTATTTCCATCTTTATGAAATTTGATAATAATATTCGTCCCAATATTTTGTGTTTTTGAAAACTGGGGCATGTGGGGTCAAAACATACATCCTTAGGTCAATATAAAGAAAATGTTTTAACATTTAGAGACCACATTTATTGCCTTAACTGGGTCAGATCATTTGTCAAAATGAAATAATTTGATTTTTTTTGCCCGATTCCAACGAGGGTAAAAAAATAAATTGTAAAACCATATGAAAACTGTAGAAATTACAGTTGTTACCAACTCATTGTGAAACTTGCTTCGAAAACTAAAAAATTGTGTTGTAATGGTATCTGGGCTTAGTTTGAAAATGCTTGTGGATTGTTCAAACACATGACTTTGCTGTGTAGGGAAAGGTCTCCTTATAAGTCTATTGTGAAATATTGTGAACATGACCAGCAAAGAACAGTTTTGTTTCATGGGGTCTAAGGTGAGCCCCTTAGGGCCTGTTACCCTCTTGTTTCAGTTCTAGCTTATTTGTATACTGTACTGCTTCCGTTTCTTTATTTTTGTTAGAGCTGCAGTTATAAATTCCATCACCCCTCTTCTAGATGGAGTACTTACTAACTTGTTTATTTATTTATTTTTAATGTTGTTAGAAGAATTTACTTACACAATTGCATTATATGGAATAGTTTTTAATAATTAAAAAAACAACAGAAAAAAGATAAAATAAAAATATTACCGGTAAGCCTTCCCTGGGGTTTGCATTGGGATCTCACAAAGCCAAGGCCAATGCGCTTTCACTATACCACACATGCTCTTAGTTTGGGATGATAGTTTACACTCCAAACGCTTTATGATTTTGATTCTTTATTTCTGTTAGAGCTGCAGTTATAAAGTCCATCACCCCTCTTCTAGATGGAGTACTTACTCTGTATACCTTATGGAATGAAGAAGAACTGGTGTTCAGACTCAGGGAAATACTATTGGTAACTATGTAGTTGTGCATGAAAGAACTTTCTATGACTATCCATAAATGCATAGGTGATTTAACATAATGAAGAATATATTGCAGAATGTATTTCACCTAGTGCAACAAAGTTTTAAGGGTGATAACTGTATGTTAATATCTTGCCCATATCAGCTTGTCTGTGTGTCTGTCTGTCTATTGATGCCTGTAAGAATGTGAGTTTGTTTTGTTAAGGGCATACCTTTTCAAGCCATATTGGATATGATACTTCATACATGATGACTGTTTAAGGGATTTGTTTTTATATTTTTTTTTTAATGTTGTAAGAAGAATTTACTTACACAATTGTATTATATGGAATAGTTTTTAATAATTACAAAAACAACAGAAAAAAGATAAAATAAAAAAATTACCGGTAAGCTTTCCCTGGGGTTTGCATTGGGATCTCAAGAAGCCAAGGCCAATGTGCTTTCACTATACCACACATGCTCTTAGTTTGGGATAATAGTTTACACTCCAAACGCTTTATGATTTTGATTGATTACTATTAATAAACGAACATATAATTTTAATAATTTTAAACTTGCTTCATTGATAGCATGTTTATGCCTCTTTCTTTTTCTGTCAGTCAATTATTTAAATCAATATTTTGATTGAAATTGAGTTTTCGTTGGTCAGAAATGAATTTCCAGATAATTGTTTGTAAACATCCAACTCTTAAGTCTGTTTGTCCTTCCGTCTGTCACACTTAGTTTTGGCGCAAAATCTCAGACACTACTGGTCAGCGAGCATTTTCAGACGAAATGTAGGATTTTTCTTGAAATTCTTTCTTAATACTAAGAAATATTGCATGAAAATTCTAGTGATACATCCTGAGTTCGTCATCTTCAAGCAAACATAAACAAAACATGTGTATTCGCATGCGTATGTACGAGGGCTGTAAATATTATCATTAAAGGCAGGTAATTATTACACGGTATAGGAATATTTTTATAATTTAATATAATTTAAGTAATCGTAAACAAATTAGGTTTAAAACATACTTTTCTTAACAAAAACGTTAAAAGGACGTTCCTACATACATTTCATGGTTCTATATGTCAACTTCTGCATGTGTAAATAGAGTTATATGTCTTTAATATCAGTGCAAACAAAGATTTATAAATAATTTTTAAAATTAGACCTTTGGGTAAAATCCTTTTTCAAAGGAGAACATCCAAACGGTGAATTTAAATTGTAGCTTGTTAAATGAGATTTGTGACTTTTTTACTGTCTATTTTTTAAGACAAACGAAAATGTAAAGAACATAGGTCAAGTTCTATTAAGGGATCTCTGCGTTCTATAAATATCCCCTGTGTGGAGGTCACATTACAATGTGACGCAATTTGTAATAAGTTAAATTGTTTAACTATAATAATGGCCTTTAAACAAATTGCTGCTGTCAACTTCAATAAAACAACCGTCTGTAGGACTGAAGGTATGTGACCAAGCAAATTGTATTGAAGCGTTACAATACCCAAGATAAATAGAACATCCTGCAAATACTGCTGTCCGACAAATACTTGCTTACCAGTAATGATCCAAATTTGATTACATGTAATTATGATATGCAGCATTTCCAATGGATGGACATGGTCATTCTTGTTTTTCCGGTCCAGTTTTTATTAGGGAGTTTTGCCCTTTGATTATTAATGTTACACTTTTTGTTTTCACAAATGATCCAAATTGAATAAAACTTGATATGCAGCATGCTTATATGTTAGACATGTGAATTGCTGTCAGTTTGCACCAGTTCAATTATTTTTCAGTGAATTATTGCCCTTTGATTGTTAATTTATCCTTTCTTAATGGATTTTTCGTGTGCAGGCTAGATCTTAGGAACGAATGATCCCAATTAAATAAAACTGTATAAGCGCGATACTTTTATGGCGACATCTTGTCAGGTCATTATGCTGCATTAATTTTTCAGGGAGTTATTGCCCTTGGATTTTTTTTGGCCTTTTATCTCAGAGACTCATGGTCTTAATTTAATGACTCTTCATATGCAGCATCATTTTGGATGGACACTTGTATATTATTGGGTTGTTCTGCTTCAATAATTTTTTAGGGAGTTAGTGCCCTTTCTTAATAGTATGGTGATATTTTCTAAGGAATATTATTTTTCAGTGTCAGACCACAAGAAGTCATGAGCCAAATTTGATGAAACTTTATTTGCAGTATCCCTACAGGGTGGACATGCCCATATTGTGCTGTCAAGTTATTGCTCTTTGTATAATAATTGTTTTCTGTGTTAGATCTCGCAGACTTTTGATCTGAAATTTATTAAACTTCATATGCAGCATACCATATTGGATGGACATTCACATTTTTTCAGGTTGTTCTGCTCCAATATTTTTTGCAGTGAGTTATTTCCATGTTTATTTATTATCAGCAGTGATTTTTACCCCCAAAATTACAGCCTCTTACTGGCTGTTTCCACTTGTAATAAGTAAAAAAAGGCTATTTCCCAATGGCAAAAAGTAACAATTTTCCCCAAAAATCTGACAAAAAATCCCCAACAAATATGCCAAAATTTTCCAATAAACTCAATAATTTGTTTATTGAGTTTATCGTACAGCAATTTAATTTAATTTTATAATATAAATTATAGAAAGCAGTTAAACATGCACTAAATAAATAATTGACATACTGTTTTATATAATCATATTAATAATGTTTAATTTTTTCCAGTTTCATGGTCTATCGCACTTCTCAAAAAGGCACAGGCTGTAAATTATAAAGCAATAAAAATCACGTTAAGGCATGTTCATGCATTTAATGTTTCTGTATCAGATCACAGGCGCTTATAATCAAAATTTGATGAAACTCTAAATGGGCATAACCTTGAATGAATTTTCAGGGAGAAATGGTAATAACATAATGAATAAAATAAAATGAGGCCATTCAATGATGAAGCACATAGTCTGGGAGCATCCATCAGTTTCACCGATATTCTTGTTCAGGAGTGTTAGTTTGATTGTTTGAATATCATGCCCAGTTTTGTTTTGATTCATTGATGTCATTTGTTTAATTGTAATTGTGCAAAACTGTAAAATGAGTCTTTTTAAGAAGATTGCATTTTAAATGACTGGTAACTGAAGCTGCATTAAAAAAGTTATTTTCTCTTTTGATTCTTTCTTTTCTGGCAATTTTCTCAAAAAGTTAAATTTTCAAGCAAAACAAGGGGTTGATGAAAATGTTTGACATCCCTGCAAAGTGTCAATTAGCAAAATCAGTTGAGTAACACAATGTGCGCCATTACCAAATTATTTAAACAAAAAATCAACCTAGTTTTAGAAATAGATCTATTAATTATTAACTTTATTGATTTAATGAGTTATAAAAGCAGAGCTCATTGGCCAATTTAAAATTACGCAATTGGGATGATGTACATGACATTGTTCTTTAACTCCTGAAATTTGGCGAGTAAAAGTACACTCTATGATTTTTGAGTGTACATTTAAAGTTAAAAACATATTAAGGCAGGAACATTTACAAAAATTCTTACATCCAAACGTAAATTTCTCTGTTCACCCAAAATTATCCACCTTATTCAAATTATTATTATTAAAGAGTATTATATAACAGAGAAATGTCTAGTAAGAATTATTTAGCTGACTGGATTTTCATATTGCAGTTACTTGGGAAGAGAGGACTGCTGGATTTACTAGGCATCAGAAAAACAGTCGGAACAAAGGACATATGGCCACCGGCACGATCAAAATTAATGGAAAGTTTTGAAGAAAAACACTCGTATGTTTAAAAAATGTCCCTTTGATTTTAACGTCTTATTTCGCATAAAGTTTTCTTGAATCACTTCCAATTCAAGCTGATTGAAAGTTGGTAAATAGCAAAGAAATGAACAAAACAAGAATTTTATGAATACATTATTTATAATAGTGCTGTTTTTTCTTTTCATGCAGACATAATAATTGTGTGACAGTTGTGTTTTATTTGATTTTACAGATCTATTCTTTTATAAAATAACAAAGGGTATTTATGAAAATATTGTAAACTTTTCAGTGTTTAATCAATATTAAGCAAATTATCTATTTCATTCACACAGATTAAATGAATTAAATATGTTGGTCCTGGCACAAAATCCAATCTCTTGACAACTCTATTTTTTATTTGTGTGTTTTGCACATATTCTCATATTCAAATTCTTGTACTATATAATGGTAAATATTCATTACTTTACTTAAGTTGACTTATGGTTGTTAGTGACATTGGTAATTTTCGCCTTGAAGTATAAACGCAGTATAGATTGTATATGTATTGATACCACCTGCTTCGTGTGTTGATTTTCCTTTTGTCTATCATCATGTTGACCCCTAAATAACTATTTCTATTATGCATACTGGTACTAATACCCAACCCATGGGAAAGATATTGGACCTCAGAAATTTACGATAAAATATGATGAGGTCTGGTATTATTCCTGAATCTTTCGGGCCTTGTGTCGTATATAAAACAATATGTAAAACTATGTTTTGGTTTAAAATGGAAACGAAATTAGAAATATGTAAAAAAAATACGGACTAGTTTATGTTTATTTTACATCGATAGATTGTTTAATATTAAAATAAAAGGGTTGTTTACAACCAGTGAAACTACATGTAGCTGTGACGAAACAAACTTTAATTGCAATTGCCAGTCAAAAATTGCCCCTTGTTTCGTGATGTAGGCGACACACAAGTTTTTGATTTGTTGAATTGAAATATACTGGATTCAATCCTTGTCATTTAAATTTATATTTAGCTGTTTTTTTATTGTATTTAAAATTGTTTAACATTATGAACTTCATAATGATACAAATAAACACTTTAGAAAGTATTATATAGTGTTTGGTTAAATAAGAACAAGGTCCCATAAAAGCTGGTGAGATCTTGTAAATTTAGCCAGTTATCGGACCTCATGTCCGGTAAGATTTGTTTGTCTTTCACATGGGTTTCTAATGCTATGTTGTTTACGTAAATGAATTTAATCCTCACAGGCTAGTGACCACTACATGCTCTCACAACTGATAGGCAGATGTTTCATATACATGCCTGATTGATATTCCATCAACTTATTTACCTACAACAGATGATACTTTCACGTCACTGTTGCGTTGAATGGATTGTGAAATGAACAAAATGTCACAAACAGGTATTAGGATAATAATGCTGGTATCCGTTGACATCCATAATATCAATCACATTTTATATAAGTAAGTCTTTGAATTCAAATGTACTGGAATTCAAGACACATTGAATATGTGATTGTCTATGATCTCAAAATTTAAAAATATGTTATATTCAAAACCTGTGAGTTTAACATTCCCACAGAATGCTTGCCTTTCTAAGAATGTTAAGTGACATAACAAATTTACTGTGTATGTCCTATGCTGCTTCAACCCTTGTATGTGTGTGTTTTCTAGAGAGAAGGCTGAGCTGTCAGTAGGTGCCCGGGCCCTTGCCAAGCATCATCACAGAGACCAGAGCGAGTCCTGGTGGGGAACCTCTGTCGGCTGTAAGTAGTGCTCCTCTTCTCTTGTTTATAGTAACTCCTCTTTAACTACCCTTCTTACTCAAAGACTTTTGATAATCTAAATTTTTGGATACACCTTTTTAAGGCAAAAATAATTATTTATTATGACTCAGACAGTATATTTTACAGTACTATTATACCAGACTTCTGCCCTGTTTTTACTTATCTAGTGACCCTTTGATCATAGGTTTTCAAAACTGGTTAAGGTCATAAAACCTGGCAGATGAAGGGGACAGGGGATATATTTTTTACCAAATTTCGAATTCTGAAAGGCCGCAAACAGTCAAATACATTTCATCAAAACAGAAAGTGACACAAAAAAGCCTTTTTGTGTCAGTGTCATAACATAGGCAACATACATTGAAAATACAACCAAAGACAAGGCTGGCTTCTTCACTTGTGAAACTATGGCCCTTGATCTTTCCCCCACCCACCTCATTTTTGATGAAAAATTGAGAAATTTGACCAAGTTCATGGCATGCACAGTACATTCAAACAGAATGCAATCCTAGTTTTGACTACATTACTCATTAATTTCATCCCTGTGCTGTGTTTATTTACCTAGAAAAGTGTCTCCCTTACATTTAGATTTTTCACAATTTACCTTCAAAGTTACATTCTGTTTCTGCAGCGTGAAATATTGACTTCTGCCAAAAGTGAAAACCTCCTTTTTGAAGATTCAAAATTTTCTTGCTAGAGAGCTGTCGCTAGTTTCAATGTTTTTTTCCAAAAAGATGTAAAGTTGTACTTATTTCAAAGCAGTGAAAAAAAGATTACACAATAAAATTATTGCACATTGATTTTTGTTTTTATTTCAATATAATAGTTGACAATTAAACATAACATACCTATCTCTAAATTGTTGGAAACCTGTATGTGTAAAATATTGTTTGTATCTTAATTTTAGGACACCTGTCAAATTAATGATGTTTAAGTCTGAAAACTTTAGAGTTATTATGGTACTTGTTGGATCTTGCTCTAACTTTCACAGTCGACTGACTTTTATGATAAATGGTCGTAAAGAAAGGAATATTGGCTGTGTTGAGCTTTTGCAGAACTATGGCCCATTGGTTTTTTCACTAAAGAATATATAGTCTAAAAACTAATTTTATTAAATCCTCTTAAAATTGCTGGGTGATGCTTGCTCAAACTTTCATGTTTGAATTACCACAATGTGTATTTGATTGTTAAGAAATGAATTTTGTCTGCCACCAGTTTTGGCAGAATTATGTCTCTTTGTTGTTTTTTCCTCTGTAGAATAGAATATAGAATATATAGTAGATTCGTCTGTGTCACGTGTTGTAATTATATTTTTATGCCCCCAAAGGTGGGCATATAGTGATCGCACTGTCTGTCTGTCTTTCCGTCACATTTTGCATTTAGGTTTCGAAAAAAGCTCATAACTTCTATGTCGCTTCAGATGTAACCTTCATATTTGGTATGCATGTGTATATGGACAAGGCCTTTCCATACGCACACAAATTTTGACTCCTTTGACCTTGACCTTAAACGTAGGGTCCGCGTTTAGGTTTTGAAATCTGCGTTTAGGTTTCGAAAAAGCTTTATTCGGGGGCATATGTCGTCCTATGGTGACAGCTCTTGTTTGACAATAGGTTAATGCCCTCATCCAGATTGATTTTTTTTTTGCATGTTCAACAAAAGCAATTACAATGATATATTCTATAAGAAAATATTATAAATCACCAAAAAATGCAGAAAATCACACACTAAAAATTACAAGGAAAAGTGATAAATTTGTGATAACATGAAACTATATTTATGACATAAAAATATATGAAATTTAATGAGACTCAATATTTTTTTTTACAAGTACAGGGCCAAAACACCCTTTTTGGGGAAGGGGCCTCAGCCTTTTTTTTAAGAGGAAAAATAGCGCGATTTTTTCTTATTTAGGGAAAATAAGAATTTTGTATTTCATTCGGATAATGGAGTTGATACATGAAATAAATTATATTGGTTAGCCACAAAATAAGGAAGGTTAAATAATAGGGGAAAAGAAACAAAATAGGAGACTTTTTACGGCTCTGGTTTTTTCCAGCCTAATAGAAGGCTCGACAAGTGAACAATGTTCACTTTTATACGAAGTTGAGATATTATTTTTGGTGGGGAATATTTAACCAGGTTTTCCGAAGGAAAAAACTGGTTATTAGATTGGCGAATGGGGGCGGGCTGGCGGGCGGGCTGGCTGGCTGGCTGGCGGGCTGGCGGGCGGGCGGAACAAGCTTGTCCGGGCCATAACTATGTCGTTCATTGTCAGATTTTAAAATCATTTGGCACATTTATTCACCATCATTGGACGGTGTGTCGCGCGAAATAATTACGTCGATATCTCCAAGGTCAAGGTCACACTTTGAGTTCAAAGGTCAAAAATGGCCATAAATGAGCTTGTCCTGGCCATAACTATGTCATTCATTGTGAGATTTTAAAATCATTTGGCACATTTGTTCACCATCATGGGACGGTGTGTCGCATGAAAGAATCACGTCAATATCTCCAATGTCAAGGTCGCCACGACTAAAAATAGATTTAAAAAAAAAAAAAAAACTTACAAAGGGGGTTAATTTTGTTTGTTCATTTCAAAAGTTCAGTTCGAGTTTTCTCCCTTTATCAGATTTTTTTTCACAATGAAAACCTGGTTTTGTGACAATTTTGTCCCTTGTTCCAGTTATGTATTGGGGAAATTTTTTGTCAAATTAGGGAAAAAAAAGTGGTTACTTGGGTTGGGGAAGCGGCTGATATTCGGCTTCGTCAAAGAAAGGTTTTTTGGCCCTGAAGAATATCATGCGAACCATGAAATAAACAAAAAAACAGGAAATGTGTTTTCATAAGTTTATGATTGCTTTATCATTTCATTTGTGGTCATATAAATCAAATATTTTCACTGTATCCTACACATGTTTTATTTACCGCTCTTGAAATGACAATTCACAGAAATCAGCAAAAATATATTCAAAATGTTGTAACCATTATCAGGCTTTACAGCTTTATTAAAAACTTACTGTTTTTCTAATTCACTTGCTTTATTGTTCAGTACATCTCTGCATTTCTTAAGAAAACCAGTTATTTGCAAGTTTTTTATAACTCATTAACTGTAAATCACTTATCCAGCATAAAGAAGCTTTTCATCAGCCACATCAAGGGTTTTATGTCACATGCTATAAAGCTATGCAAGGTTTCATGATCTCATTATTAGCTTTTCTGGCAGCATATGGCAACAGATTCTCAAGTTTTCTCTGAGGAGCTTTGATAATATGGGTCTAGAGTGTTAGCTGTATGCATGTAAATTAGTGTTTTTAATGATTCATGGCAAAAGATCCATTGTCATTTGATTTTACTCAATTTACACACAGACAAACACAAAAAGGAAAGCAATCATGGTTCATTATGCAACACATTTTGCAAAGAACCCAATATTTAAACAATTGTTTCTGGAACAATAATTGAGAAGAATTGCTACGATTTTTTGGGTTGATTAATATTGTTTCTCATCCATTGTTCATCAACTTGCTTAGCTGTGATATTGGTAAATATCCTGTAAGGTACAAAACAGAAGCCACCTTGCTGTTCATTGTTCCCACATCTTGCACGTTGGCCACCCAGACTCGGCTGAATGTGTTGGTAAATGAGTGGAACACTTGTTGAGAAAATGTAAAACTTGATTATGATTATTAAGAATCCAAGTACTACATATTTCGCAAGGTTATGTGTTCTCATCCGTAAGGTCCTATTAATGTAGGGTAGTAGCATCTGTCTGTTTGTTTCACTGCACATGCTGTTTTAAAATGTGTCTTGTATACCAGCCTCAAAATTGCATTTTGTCACAGGCTAAATAAAACCCAGAAGGATACCAGTACGAAAATGCAACGCTAAACAATTTTAATGCAGTAATAGACTGTGTTTTACACACACACACACAGTAATGAACAATCTTCCATGGTTTTTAGATCCACAAAAAAATTCTTAATTTATCCTCTTTCTAGTGCTGTAAGCCATAATGCATAGTTCATAAACTAAATATGTTATTATTCATTAATATCAAATTCATAATTAACAAATTAATTATTTTAAGTTGTAATTTGCCTTCATGTCCATTTATATATTGACCTTATATTTGTTACAATTTTTTTTAATAGCTTCCTTTTGACCATGCCTCAGGCGATGAAAGATATAGCACGGCTGTAACCTGTCATTGCAGTACATTTTCTTCATTCAAATTTCTTGAAAGTATTGAAACGCTATAGATCTACATACATTGTACATGCCTGATCAACAAATGTGCATGTTCTTCTCTCTAAATAACCTTTTTTCAAATTAATTTTTAGTCATTAATTTGTGACGCACAAATAAAAGTAAAAATGGGAAATTTTCCTGATTTCAAATAAATTAATCATGACTTATAAAAGCGCAACTATGGTTTATGTTTAAACTTAGCGTGAAAATAGTATTGCTAATTAACAATAGGCTGTTAAAACGATCAGCACCATTTCAGGTTACCATTTATAGTAACAGAATTATATTGTAACACATATTATGAGATAAAAGTAGCATATGATTCTATGTTGATTTATATTCATTTATTTGCACTAGTTAAAAACTTGTGAGAAAAAAATGACAAATAAAATTATAAAAAAAACGTATGAAAGAAGTTTTTCATTATCATTACTTTACTACTCAATTACAATAGCTCACTGTTCTATTCATCCATGTGATGAAGTAACTATGTGCTATTTATAACTTGAAAATGAGCTCACTGTTCTATTCATCCATGTGATGAAGTAACTATGTGCTATATAACTTGAAAATGTTAACCATTATTAGTCAACTCAGTGCTGAGAGGTCAATCATTGTAGTACGTAATGTAATAGTCACAGAAACATGGATGTCATAAGATTTATATATATTTCATACTACCGTATTGAGTTAAATGTTGACACAAGAAATAATAAAAATAGTATAATGATAATCGTCACTGAGACCAGAGTGAGTCATGACTATGATAATGTTACAAGTTCATGGGCAAGAAAAAGTGGGCCACAAAATGTATATATATATATATATATGCATTTTAAGCCAGCTTAAAAGAACTATCTGTTTTAGTACGTAAAAATGCAAGGGTATTTTATTGTCTGTTTGGGTGATTTTTTATGACATTTTACCTGAACCATGTTCACAAACTTCTCATGATACTATAAAGTATATGTATTGTATTTAAATTTAGCAGGTCTTTGGGAAAACCAGCCTTAATGCATATGCTTAAATTGTTGTCCCAGATAAACCTGAGCTTAGCACAGACTTTCTTTCAATGAAAAATTGCACTGCACATTCTAATCTGGGACAACATTTTATGTACATGCATTCAGTCAGGTTTTCCCTGAGCAGACTAATTTAAGTATTATCACAATTTCATGCAGTCTCGAGTTATTGTTGTTTTACAGGAAAACGATCGAAGCTTTGTGACTTCTAGCCCAAAATCAAACTTTTGTACAGCTTGGTAGTCATGCTTTGAAGGATAACCAAGAATTTTTAATGTGTTTGCTTTAAATATAAGACAAATATTTTTGTTGTTATTACCAAATGGTAATATATGCTTTTAGCCGAGAAACAGAAGAATGAGCATGCCCTCACAGTGGTCAACAAAATACTGGACAATGCAACTTGGATTAATATTCATTGGCTACCAGTAAGTTGCTAGAGTAAATAAAATGTGTTATTCCTTGAAATGGTAGGGTGCTTGAGTCCATTTGTCTTGAGTAATTTTCCTCTTTAATCTTTACATGCATGAGAGGATTTCAATATAATCTTTGTTTATTATTCCCAATGACCAGACAATACTTTGCATTTAACTGTGTTGTTCCTTGGGGAAAGGTCAAGGTAACAATTCAAGGTCAAATTCGGATTATTAATCCTATGATGAACGTAGGAATTGATGCGTTTAATGCTTATTTCCCGAGGTGAAAGGTCAAGGTCATAATTGCACAGTGAAGGTCATGAATTTACCTCAGCGATGAAACTACCATTGTAAATGTACTGCCCCCTCGCAAGCACATTGTTCGTACGAAGAAGAACTATACAAGACTTGGTCTTTCGTTCTTATCCATTTTCAGGACATGTAAATCAATTGTAACTATGTATGCATACTTTGTATATAATATGATTGTTTTTGAAATAAAATATGTTTAAACAAAGCATATTGTTCAGGGCAATATGTCCCATCCTGTGATATGCCTTGTATTCATAGGCAAACAGCTTAGACCAGAACTTTTTATTACATCCGAGGTTGATTTTTACATGGATAATTCTTGCACAATATTAATACAGTAAAGTTTTTAATTAATTTGTTTCATTTTAAACAATTAAAAACAAAACGTCACTGCATCTGCAGAAGAGAATTTATTAGCAGCACAAGGATAATTGTCAGTTGTCATACATTTACATGGAATTTCAGCACGGTTTTGCATTATGTAGTCTTGACTTCTGACATTTAATCTTTCTGCCTGTTATAATCTTGAAAAAAAATCATCTTCAGCAAGACATATTTGTCATTGAGGCTCGTGTCGCGGAAGGCTATGGTGCGAGGTGGAGGGCAGATGGTTCACAGTTTCGAGGGTTTCTGGAACCTCAAATGGCAGACGGACATGAAGTGGGCTGGAAACATTGACCTACCTGCATACAGCTAACACTTCAAACTAACATTGACAACATTCCTTAGAGAACCTTAACCCTTTCCCACTCAGAAACAAAGTGAAAATGGCTATGTGAGTAACTCGCAGTCTGTTCAGGTTTTACGCTGTTTGCTGCTCATCAGTATCTAAGGGTTGGAAATTAAGCCTTAAAACTTGAATCTATTAAGAAAGGTCTTCGATTAAATTTAACTTTCTCAGGAACTACAAATGTGTCAAAATACATATCTAAGTGGGAAAGGGTTAAGAAACTGTTTTAAATCCACATACAATCTCTTACTGTTCCATTTATTGATATATTTACATTACAATGTTTTTAAGAATACTTGTTGTATTTATTATTAATTATATATTGTATTATACCGGTAAATTTATAATTTTGCTATTTTTTATACATGTTTGTATCAATTTAATATGCAATATCTGTAAGAAAAATTTGTGATAGATTATATAACATTATGTATTGTTTAGTAATTAATTATCTTTGCTTGGAAAGTGATCAATTAAATAACAATCCTTTATATATGTATATACAAAAAAGGGAATACATTTATATGTATTAATATTTATTTGGCACAAGTTTCCACTTCAGTGCTGTATTCTCCAATCTTAAACATGACAGTTCTTTCTTAGAAAACATAAATTTTGTTCCCTGCACACAGGTAGAGAAAAGAATACTGGTACCATAACAAGTGTCATGAATGTCTTCTTGTAAATCATGATGATTTTTTTTAGAGAGTATAACATAGCAAATTTCAATTATTTAGCATAATGTAACCTTCAACACAAGGTAAAGTATAGAGGTGTATTGATTCTTATAAAATTCCTTAGTGTGATAATAAGTTTTGCAAGAGCTATAGTTTTAGTATGTATACATATCAATTGTAACAATGCATTTACATAATGTTGCATACTTTGAACCTGGACCTTTATGATCAACAATCTTTATTTGATAGTTAATATAAAACAATAATCATGTGTTCAATACATTTTTTTCTGTACCAATATGTTCATCTGTATGATACATCTGTTCATATGAACAAACCCAAAACAACACTTAAAACACTCCTGGTATTGGTGACCGTGATACAACCATTCACCACAAAAATAAATTAATCCAATCTGTTTAATGGTTAACTTATGTCAATTTAATTAGAACTACCATTTGCTATTTACTGCATGATTATTTGATATTTCCAGTATGACTGATATACATGTACAGCCAAGATGTGATGTGACTAATTATTAAAATTGTTATGTGTTCATATTTTCATAATAGTAAACAACTGCAGGGCTCAACATTAACAGTCGTCCTATTGCCCCTGACAAGTAAAAGTTGGGTCCGGGCAAGTTATTTTATAATAAGTTGTCCTCCCGGGCAAGTGCAAAAAGAACAAAGAGCATTTATTTAGACTTTAATTGCTGTAATAATTTTGTTAAATGTACAAAAATAAAAAAGGTTTTGTGGTGTATCATTTTGATCTTTATTAAAAAATATGAGGTTGACAGTTAATGTGATATTTCATGTTTGGGCAAGTGGCTTTACGTTCTAAGGGCAAGTAGATTTTCTAAGTACTTGCCCGGCAGGGCAAGTTGGTTTTTAGGTTAATGTTGAGCCCTGAACTGATAAGATAATATAGCTAATAATATGATATCTGTCTTGACAGTGTTTACACACAAAACGTTTGTGATTATAAAATAATGGAAATCATATTCAAATAGCAAAGTACATGTTTTTGTAATATGCTAGTAAATATTAAAGGGACTGTCAATCACGAATGACGAAAAAAGAAAAGTTCTAAAATATTGTATTTTTTAACAATTATTAGTTTATATTGATAAACATTTCACGACTGGTATATTACATTACTTGAAAAAAAGTTCATAGTTTCAGTATATTTGGTAATAAAATTTCGTGCTGTGAAATCGAAAGTACATCGCGAAAATAGGTCACATAACGATATACACACTATAAATAACGCAAGTAGATTGATCATTTTTATATATAAAATATATACAATCCACAATATGCATTCCTGGGTTTACCACGTGGCGGTGATGATCAATCTACTGGCGTTATTTATAGTTAATTTGTAGTTACCTGTTAGACATACCCAGTAAAATTTATTACCGAATACACTGAAAATATGAAAACTTAACAACCGTTTTTCAAGTAATGTAATATACCAGTCGTGATATTTTAATCAATATAAATTAATCATGGTAAAAAATAAGTTATTTTTACAACTTTAATTTTCTTCGTCATCGTGGTTGACAGTCCCTTTAAGACTTAAAAGATACACTTATATTAACCTAATTAAATTCTCAGATCTGTAAATAAAAAATGATAAAACATTTAAGTGCCTTTACAGCTGAAGACAAATGTTAGCATGGGTAGGTTTCTATACTTTGATAACTTTTTGTTTACATTTCAGAAAAAACACCATTTTTTTTATCAATTTGATAAACACTAGAAACTGTAAAGTTTATGTGAAATAAAGTACTGTTCTGTTCTGATGTGCCTAATGGACAAGTGTTTCAAATGAATGACTGGTTTTTAATGATATCCATGTTATAGTTTATTTGTCTTGTTCTTTACTGTGTTATGTTTTATTGTATTATTTCTACATAATTTAAAATATGTTCACACAAACTAGTATTTGAAATACATTATTTACGTACATGTAAACATGTTATACATATCTTTAAGTTTAATAAACCACCTTTTTTCACAATTGACATCTTGGTTTCTCAGTTCTTATGCTGCTATGAGCTTAACACCTGCTTATATATTAAAATTTGACAAATAGACATGTTTGGCATTATGGAAGGGTTCTTTACCTGGTATAGTAAAGCATTAATGGCACTATAAAAATATTAAATTAAAGTGGTACTTATATTTTTTAACATTATAAATTAAAGCTTAACAGTTTCAAATATATTAGTGTCCATCCAAAAAGTAAGAATAGTAGAAGTAGTAGTGTATGCTGACATAATGTTGGAAAATTGAAAGGGACTTCAAACTTCAATTTGGCTTGAAGGAAATTCTATTAAAAAATGGTCATAGATTATAAAAAAGCCTTAGGTTTGCTCGAGTACTGGTAGTCCTGGGTTAGAGCGCCAGGGAAGGCAGTTTTCCCATATTTTTCCTTGTTATAAACATTATTTAAAACTATTCATAATATTTAAGTTTTGTAAATAAATTCATTTTAAGGCATTGGTAAAAATACAAAAATCTGTTAACAATTCCCTTTAATATAAAAAGTTCCTTAACAGCAAGAATGCTGAAAGAATAGATTTAGAATAGATTTAGTTCAACAAGAATCTTTCATAATTAGCTTTTAGATTACAAAGTTTACAAACACAGCAACTCTGCATTAAGCAATCAGTGGTGTTCTGCCACTTCTTCTTCAATAGCAGACTGCTGAGCTTTCAGTTCTTCCATTCGAAGTCCTAGAGTAGAAATCACATCATGCTTTTGTTGATCTGACAATTTCATCAGTAGCTTTTGGTATTCCTCAAGAGTAGTCTTCACTGCTTCTTGGGCATCTTTTAAATCTTCAGAAAAATAAACTGTTCCTTTGTTTTCTCTCTGAAAAAAAAGAGTATGGAATACAAAGGCATTAGATAATATAATCGCCAAAATGCAATAATGAGCCAATTTTTGTTTATACACAAAAGGATGGTAATAAATGAGATGTTGGACTTGAATTTTGAGACAAGTCTCATTAACCAAGAATCATTTATCAAGTGAAAACCAGAAAGTTTGAATTATCGTAAATTTTCATTTTTTCAGATAAGAACATGATATATAAACCTAGACATGGTTTTGTTTGTTCGTTGTTCCATTTGAAGGCTTACCCTCCTGATAGGAGGCTTTGTGTTTACACAGTTTTAAAGAAGTATTAGTGTAGGACTAAAATGTTAAGAAGAAAAACTGAAAGTGCATTGTTGATCAGCTTTATCAAACCATTTAAGCCTGTGCACAGAGACACGATTGCTAGATGGATAAAGACAGTAATGATTCGGGCTGGTGTTAGTGATACGTTTACACCACATAGTTCACGAAGTGCAGTTGTATCAAAGGCAAATCTCCGTGGAGTTCCAATCAAGGAAATTTTAAGTTAAGCTGGTTGGTCAAATCAGAGTACATTTGCAAAGTTCAACAATAAAATAGATGATCAAGGAAGACACATTTGACAAAACTGTCTTGAAGTGTTAAGGTATGTTTTTTTGCCATTATTTGCTTTAAAATCTCATTTAATACCGTAGCAATTCTAATAAGCGAAATAGAATTTAAAAATTAAACGAGACTTACCTTGTTTAAGTCGTTGTTTGATTGTAATTCTATGAGGATATAGAATTATGGAGGGATTAAATGCCCCCCCCCCTCCCGACAGAGTTTAATCTTCGATTCAGTTTGCAAGAAAGTAGAAATACTGGCAAAAAAGAGCTTTAAAGACTGATTGCGCATGCGCACACATCTCATTTAATCCCTCCATAATTCTATATCCTCATACCAAGGTTAGTCTCGTTTAATTTTTAAATTTTACAAAAAAAACAAAAGTGTATAACAAAAGCAAAAGTTAACTGATAACATGCATTTAATTCCATTTGTCACATTTACATCATCTATTAATATGTTCATCTACAGGCCACAATTATTTCTTCTAAAATCTTGTTTTAACCTAAGATTTAAAGCATACACAAATCGGCTGATGATTGTGTTTATTATAAAATTAATTTCAATCAGACAAATTGAAATGACGAATTACCTGAATACTCACAGAGTGAGATAGTTTTCCACAATCAATTAAAATCAAGAGTCTATTAAGTTGTACATGCATCCAAAATGTAATTGTTACTGCTAAGTTTATCACAGGAGTTCAAAATTATGGTAATGATTCTGTGATGTAAGGATGAAGAAGCTGGAATAAAAGTGTTCCAGATTTATGCATACCATCAATATAAGCTTATGCTAAGGTATCTTAACGTGTTATAAAAGAACTAACCTTAAACAAACAAGAAAATGGTAATCTTCAAGTTCACATCAATGAATTTATGAATAATGATTTTTACATTTAATATTAAATTTGTCACTTTAATGAAAAACATGATCCAACATAACATTAAAAGACTAGCATGTCTATCCGTTGTATCGGCCCTCTTAATGAATACATACTAATTATGGAAGTGAATACATACAAAAACACGCATGTGTTGTATGTCGATCTATAGTTTAATGTGTATTCTTGGAAATAAAAACGAAAACTGTTTTTTAATCAACATTGTTTTGACAAAATACTGGCTGTACTCAGCTCCCTGTTTCATGTACAATTGTCTCATAGTATGTATCCACCCTTCTGATTGGTTTTTCCTTAGATTTGGTACTATGCGCATGTGCTTGTTTTAAAAAAGTAACTTCATGGAAAAAAAGAAACTCTTGCTCACGTTGTTCTTAAAATATTTTTACATTTTATTAAAAAATAAGCGGCATATAAACCATTTGATAAAGATTCTATTAATCCATATACAAACTAACATAATTGTGTGTTACGTAATTAAAAATCATCGCATCACCTTGGAATAAACATTACCTACTTTCCAACGAAAACCAGAAATCATGAGAATGCTTGTCGTAATAGTCATGGATAACCATCAAATAAATTGAATTTTTTGTTTAACTTTCCAGCACTTCTTGAAGTTTTTTTTTAAAGGCTAGATACTAAGAAGAGGACCGATACGAGAGTAAAGAATACAGAGTAAAGGCAGTACCCGGACAATCGCTCCCACACGTACTTTTGACAATCCGGACAGTCACTCCTACATTATTTTGACATTACAGACAGTCGCTCCTACATTATTTTGACACCTGGGCCATTGTTTCCTACAATAAGATGCCCCTTTAATTAGCCGACAATCAAATTTAACACCTAACAGTAAGCCGATTCAACATGAGCCGATCAATGTGATTTTAATTAATTAATTGACTAATTAACAAAAAAGGTTACAGTTTGTCGACTCTTTAAATGTAATTTAGCAAACTGCGAAAACACACTGTATATATAGTAATGTTCCACACCTTCAAAGTCACTTCCAACATGGACTTCAAACGTGGTAAGCCTATGTAGGAGCGATTAACCGGGTTGTCAAAAAACGTAGAAGCGACTGTCCGGGTTGTCAAAATTATGTAGGAGCTACTGTCCGCCTTGTCAAAATAAGCGTAAGAGCGATTGTCCATGGGAGCGATTGTCCAGGATTCAGTATAGGCATTTGATGAATAAAGCCTTAAACAAAGATATCGCAAATGTAGTATCTCAGGTAAGTCTCACATTCGTAATATAGTCAGTAAGTATACATTTTAAATAACATATAGTGTTCATTACAGCGTCAGCTAAAAGCTCCCGGGCATCTGCAAATTTGTCCTTTAAATTGTCCATCATTTTCTTCATATCGACATCGCTGAGTTTATTGCATTGAACCAGAAGTCGCTGACAATATATTTTTCGGCATGAAAATGTGTAGCTTGGATATGGGAACGATATTTCATTGATTGATACCGTAAGCAGTTTGCTACATTTGACGTTATTCAGTGTTTTGATAATGTAAACAATTTTTCTCATGGGCGCAGCCATGTTTTGTGTTAACAGAGGTAATTTTTAGTCGTTACATTAGCAAATCAGGCAAAGTAAGGTTACAATACAGTTACCAACCTTTTTTTCGACACAGCTGTAGTAAGCCAGCTTTTCACCTTACCTGGCCTTTGTAAGTGTCCAATAAAATTTCCCGCGGCTAGGTACGAATGAATACACTTCATTTATTCCATTGGCTGATTTGAGTATACCACCAGAACATTGGAAACATATCCGCGTCTTTGTAACACTGTTTTACTGCTTGAAACAATTTTATCTCTAATGAAAAGGCTTAATAGATAGAACAGTTTTACACTCAATTCTCGACATCAATACAGTTTGTGCGTGCACCTTTTATTTTCAGAGAATTACCAGCGCAAAAGCGTTTAGGCTATGCCCTCATATTTCTCCATATTCCTGTCAACATGTTAAAGAGCAGTGGAAGCAAGGCCTCACTTTTATAATGCATTGCATTTCAACCCGCGAGGTATCGGGTCAATTCGCGGCCAGTGTGTGAATGTCAGAGTTTATATCATCACCGGAGTTCGCGGCCAGTAAAATAATCGTAACATAATAAAGACGCTATCCGTGAACTAGGTGACCTGGAATTTTCTTTACACCAGAAATATGTGAAATGAATTTATTCAGCAATATAATTATAGTATGTCAAAAAATAGATTCTTAATGTGTTTTCAACAATACAATGATAACTATTATTTTTGATTAATTTATCAATAATTATTCCACCACATTGACTAATGTATTAAGCATGAGCGCGATGATTTTCGATACTGTTAATAATCAAATCAAATAGCAATGCCCGACAAACCACTAAAACAGGTTTGTTCGCCTATAAAAACGGATACTTCGCGTGTGGCCGGTTGACTCACATGTTTTACTTTCACTTCCATTCTTCTTTTGGTTTTCTGTTTTGTATCTATAGGTTTATGACCAGCAATATGTAATAATGTAAAATAAGCCGCAAAAACTCCGCGTAACATGTAGTTGCGTGTGATGCAGCTAAGAACTGCACAGAAAAAGACCTTCGCTATCCTTGATTTCATTTATTAAACTATCAACGTCGTATATCTTTTTTTAAGATATTTCTTGTTAACTATTGTAAAATAACTTTTATCTTCGTTCACCCATCATGGAGGGATGCCTAAATTAAAAAAAAATAAATATAAAATAAATTATAGAATCAAAATTATGAAATAAATTAATTACCCATTGGAAGACAAAGTTTACGCATCCCTTGACATGTCAAATTCAATAAAATGGGTATGGTTGTGGTATTTACCTGGGTTTATGGTCGAGTGGTTTGGTATGTAAAAGTGCAGTGAATTAAGCTCTGCACTCTATAATAAGATTAGCTAAATATATGTACTTTTTCATACCCATATGCAAAGACCTATAGATAACAGGTCTTTGATATTATAAACTACAGAAAATAAAAATGAAATGCTTAAGTTAGGGAAGTTAATTTCAGAAGCACTCAAGAATCGCAATTGCTATACCAATAATAATGTATAATTCATTCAATGTATTTGTTTTATAGTTTAAAATGCATATTGAATACAATATGACATCATGTGATATGTTATATTTGAACATGTATTGTATATGATGATACAGATGTTGCATTCATATTAATTATATGTATTATCCGGTACTGTTTCGATACCTGATTTTGTGAGTGTGATTCGAATGTATAATGTGTGCTCCTTCGAAAGTATAATTATTGTTATATTTAAAAAGTAAAATTATTTATATATTTTAATGATTATAGACTATATACATGCTTTGTTTAGATTCAGTTCCTGAAACATGCGATACCTGCTTATAAACTAAACTGTTCGAGAGTCTGTTTAGGTAAGGAGAAAACAATAAGGAGAAACCCTGTTTGGAGGTTTATGCTTGTATTTAAAGCATTTTCTATAAGCGTAAGTCATGTGTGAGACTGAAAGAAAGGCGAGCATTTTCGCAAATGGACTAGGTTTCCTGTATGATATGTGAACGCAGCAAACATGTGCGACATGAACGTTAATCTTTCGTTTGTTCAGCAAATGTTAATTGTCATTCAAGACGACGCTGAAGACACATTCTATGGGGTTCCTCCGCTTCGACACTGCATTACGCGAGGACCCGATATTAGCTCCACTAACCTCGCATAGTTAAGTTTAGACACCAGTTGTTCAGTGAAATTGTACATTTTTATTTATAGATGTTCATTTTTTCCTGAATACATTTTTTTTAATTCTGGTGTGGTTTTGTACTGTATATAAACTTGGAGTACACAGAGGAAGCTCCACTAGCCTGGTTGTGCGAAATTCATTACTGAAATGTATATAAGTCCGGAGATCCCACCCCTTCAAACGTTTAATACATGTCTTGTCAATCATACTAAACAAAAAAGTTGTTCTGATATCCTCTGTTTATTTAACACATTCAATGACATCTCATATTCCTTTGCACTTGTTATGTACCTTGCTTCGAAAACCCGTATCTCTTGTATCACCCCTTGTTGGCAGTGCATTTGCCTAGATAAGTAAAAAAACAAACCAACAATTATTGATGAAATGGTTATTAACACAAACTCGTATTGATGATAACGATGTAATAAATTGCAGTGATACAACCAGACATAATTTTTCGTTTTTTAACCTTAATTTAAACTAATTCAAGATTTTTACGAGGGTTATATAATTATTTAACATAGAGCAGAAATAAACTTTTGTAAACACTTAAATGAATATAAATACTTTTCAGTTTGTCACAAATTTGGTAAATCAAAATGTAAGAAGTGTTATGTTGGTAAGCATGTTAATCTCACATTTAAGGGAGCGATATGGCTTGTTAATAACCACCGACCGACCGTCCACCCGAAATTGTGATTTATACGTACGTTCGCCGCCCGCCGTTATCCGTAATCTATGTCACAACCATAACAAGTAAAATATATACATACATATGCAGTTTATTCTGAAACGCTTACCCTGCGGCCCTAAAGGAACGGTAGGGGGGATTGTAGTTTCTCTACAATATAGGCCTTTAGAACATGGACATGCGTTGTAGTACCGACCTGTTTCTTGTGCCAGTGGTGTCACATAGCAGGCTGAAAAACGACCATTCATATAAAATACGCATGAAGATTTACACATATTACAAATGTGAAAAATCGCAAAGCACTATTTTTCAAGAAATTACTTATATGTTATTATTACTTAAAATAAGACAAATCAATCAATCAATCAATCAATCAATCAATCAATCAATCAACCAATCAATCAATCAATCAATCAATCAATCAATCAATCAATCAATCAATCAATCAATCAATCAATCAATCAATCAATCAATCAATCAATCAATCAATCAATCAATCAATCAATCAATCAATCAATCAATCAATCAAACACACAAGCAATCAATCAATTCAACGATCAATCAATTAATATGTAATAGTAAGTAAATCTTACTGGCGCCCCGCCGTCCCAGAGGCTCACATTTCCCCTTCACGATTTGTTTTAGTTCCGGGGACAGATAGCCCGCATCCCTCCTGCCTCTCAGTTGGTCGAAGCTAACACAGCATTCGTTGGCCTTGCAATGTTCCGACGTGATGCAATATCCGGTCAGAGCTCCACTTCCTGGCACCAGGATCGCCTTAGGAAGTTAAAACACAGACAATATCACATTACTGATGAATGCAACGACATTTTAACTTTAATAATATTAATGAATAATATTAAACAAAACTGTCTGTTTATTCATATAAAAGGCACTATGCTGATGTTAAACTAGTAAATGCACTTAAACAAATATCCATGTATCTTAAGATAAAACCATCTTCAAATACAAACTTAAGTTTAATAGAAAAAATGCGACATCAACACGTGTAGACGTCAATTAATTTAATCGCTAATAAACAATTACGTCAACATTCCTCAGAAACCGAGACCAAACAATAATGTATGGTTGATGTCGAAGAAATCAATTAAGCTCACTGATGCACCGGAAAAGAGAACTACCACGATCAACAGTGTTGTAACAATCATTTCAGTTTTATGTTAAGAATGAGCTTAGCGGTAACTTATTTCTTCTTTATATACACCCATAGTGCATTCACATCCTGTTAAATGTTATGATTTATTACTTGTTTGTTCGTACTTTGACGTACGAAGCTGATGAATCATTAATTGAACTTAAAGGAGCCGTCCAACAGATTTTTGCATGTATTGAAGCGTGTCATTAAATGCTTTATATTGATAAATTTAAACATTTGAATTAAAAATCTCCAGTAAAAAAAACAACAGAATACAATTTAAAGGGGCCGTCCAACTGATTTTGGCATGTATTGAAGCTTGTCATTAAATGCTTTATATTGATAAATTTTAACATTTGAACTACCAATCTCCAGTAAAAAAACAAACAAGAATACAATTTAAAAAAAGGAAAAAAATGATTCTCAACAGGGCTCGAACCACTGACCCCTGGAGTCCTGGAGTAAAAATTCTCCCGCCTAGACCACTCGATCATCCATTATGGCAAGCGGTTCGACGCATAATCCCAAGAAACTAGGTTTGTCATGAGAACCTAGGTTCTCAGAATGAGAACTCATAGTTCTCATGAGAACTATGGTTCCCAAATGAAATCTTGGGTTCTCACGAAAATCTAGGTTATCAGAGAGAACGACGCGAAAAGCTGTCGAGAACCTAGGTTCTTGTGAAAACCTTGGATATCAAACGAGAACTTAAGTTCTCAGAATGAGAACCTAGGTTCTCATGAAAACCTAGTTTCTCATGAGAACCTAAGTTGTATGTTTCTATGAGAACCTATATAGGTTCTCATGAAAAACCTCGTGTTCTCTAGCGTAAACTCAGGTTTTTAAATGAGAACCTAGGTTCTCATGAAAGCATAGGTTCTCATGAAAAACCTAGTTTCTCATGAGAACCTAGGTGCTCATGAAAAACCTGGTTACTTGGGATTTCATAAACCTAGTTCCTCATGAGAACCTAGGTTTTCATGAAAACCTAGTTTCTCATGAGAACCTGGGTTTTCATGAGAACCTAGGCTCTCATGAGAAACCTAGTTTCTTGGGATTATGCGTCAAACCGGTTGCCATAATTAACCTCCAGTTGTCTCCCATTGCTTGGTACCCCGGGGTGGGGGTGGGGGGGGGGGGTAACTTCCTATATCCGGTTATATAGGGGTGTGCTGAAAATATCGGGTGTGTTTCACGAATAAAATTATAGATATGGGTATGGTTTTGAGCATCTAAATATATATATATATATATGGGTATTGAAATAAAAAATTTGCTTGTATATAAATGCATATAGAGTTGTAAGTATCAGTATCAAAATGGGTACAAATCAATATATAATAGCAAATTCAACAAGTATACTGTATTTATATGCTAGAGATTAAAATTCTAGTATGAAATGTGTCCACTTAATCAAATTTTAGTATTGAAATGGGTCCAGTTTTTTTCAAAAAACTTTTATCAAAATGGGTCTATTGTATGAGAGTTCCATAAAATTGGGTCACATTTCGGAAGTCTCAATGGGACACCCCTACCCTAAAATTTGGGAAGTTACCCCCCGGGCTTGGTACACGCTGGCGGCATATGTGTAGAATGATAAGAAATAGACGTGAAACAGTGAATGTTACTCCTCAAGAACATTTTTTGAACAATGTTCAGACAATGCTAAGTAATATTCAATCGTAAAATATCGGCCCACACCACAGGTGGTAAGCGTGTGGCTATGATAATAATTAGTGAAAACATCATTTTGAATGATAAATAATCATATTATAACAAACAATCAACTTTTCTGAAATATTTTTTTTTCAGAAAAGTTGATTTTTCGTTATAATATGATTATTTATCATTCAAAATGATAATTTCACTAATTAATATCATAGCCACACGCTAACCACCTGTGGACCACACTGCAAGAAAAACTTATTCACTAAAGACTTTGCAAACATATGTCAATAACTTGAGATAACTGCAAAAATAAAGTTTTTAACGGCGTGTTTTCATTCTGTCCAGCCCGTGTGTAATCATATGTGAACCCCATTGATCCTGCGCCCTGAATAATATGTGTCCCGTATTCCAAACGAGCAAGTTTACGCCGTCCGACGCGTTATTCTGGAAACCTAGGTTCTCTTGAGAACCTATGGTTCCCAAATGAAAACCACGGATTTAGTATTAAAGACGCGTAATTCTGAAAACCTAGGTTCTCATGAGAACCTAGGTTCTCATAAGAACCTACGGTTCCCAAATGAAAACCATGGATTTAGTATTAAAGACGCGTAATTCTGGAAACCCAGGTTCTCATGAGAACCTAGGTTCTCATGAGAACTATGGTTCCCAAATGAAAACCACGGATATGGCAAGCAGTTCGACGCATAATCCCAAGAAACTAGTTTTTTTTTCTGAGAACCTAGGTTCTTACCAGAACCTTGGTTTTCAAACGAAAACCTAGGTTCTCACGAGAAACCTAGTTTCTCATGAGAACCTAGGTTCTCATGAAAACCTAGGTTCTCATTTGAAAACTTGGGTTCTGGAAGCCATGTTCAATCTTCAAGCGAGAACCTAGGTTCTCATTCTGCCTTTTTATTAGAGATAAATTGTTTCATGCTGAACACGCAGTAAAACAGTGTTACAAAGACGCGGACATGTTTCCATTGTTCTGGTCGTATGCTCAAATCAGCCTATGGAATAAATGAATTCATTCTGACCTAGCCGCGGGAAATACTTGAATTTTATTGGAGAGCTACAAAGGTCAGGTAAGGTGAAAAGCTGGCGTATACAGCTTCTCCGAAAAAATGTTGTATTAAAGAAAACTTATTCATAGATATATACAGTATAATGAAAATCAGTATTTGAAACAACAACAACAAAACTTCACATAATTCATGGAGGATATGTGTTGGAGTTGGTGTAATAACGATTTTAATTCACGAGTGATAATAGAAAATGATATTTTCGCCACGAGTAAAAAGGTTTTTGTTCTTTGATCACGAGTGAATTTAAATCGACATTACACCAAACCCACCACATTTTGTTGTTATTTTATGCTTACAAATGATTATTTGTGTATTTTTTGCCATTACAGACAATATAATTTCCCGTTGGGCGCCCCCCTGTATTTTAAAAGGAAGCTCATCCGTATGTTTATTTACATCAATGCAGAATAGTCACCCTTGTTGGAATTGCTTTCAATTGGGGTCAAAATGGGGAAACCAAAGATATCTAAAAAATAGTTCCGGTAAAAAATGAAAATTATCGATAATTTTCACTGTTATTTGTTACTGTTTAAAAAAGTGAAATATCAGTTTAAATTCACTGATATTTCTCTATAAACCATTAAAAAGCATAAAATAAAGCAGAGTAATAATGAATTAAATGTTTTTTTTGTTAAAGATTTCATAACTTCATAAAATTATTGATAAGTTAAAACAACAACACAAAGACAAGAAGTGCTCTTAGCAAAAACATAACAAAACGTGATACTCATAGAAATGGTTGCTTTTTCTGTTGATCTTTCAAAACAAACTTGTTAATTTTAAATAAATGTTAGCAAAGAGATAAAATCTGGTTTTGTACGTGTATTTTGATGCAATGATAGAATGTATTTTTCTTTATAAAGTACACTATTTCAATATTGTTTGAGGGCGTTACAGTTCTATTTGTAACTATTTGTAACCAAAGGGGGGTTTACATCGGTGATGATCCATCCTCGCAGTCTTGTCCGGAGCTACTCTGTCCGCTAATAAGACCACGACACTTTGCTTGACGTTTTAGCGGACTGGGAAGCTGTGCGATTGCAGTGTGGTGGCATAACACACATTTTTGCATGACGAGGGTCATTTGGACTGAAGCAAGCGAAGGACACGTAATACAGCTCAATAGCAATAGGAGCATATTGGTCTTGCGGTAAATAAAGCGAGTATATTTGCTGCTTTCGGCTCTCAGAGTGAATTGTTTTTCACGAGTGGTTCCGTTACGTTAATCTTTTTTTTTTAAACTCGAACATTTAGAAACAGGAGCCCGTCCTTTAAAATAATGTTTTTATTACACCACAATCTGATACAGTGCTGTATAAGGTAGACACCTCGCATAAACATCCATTAGATAAAATTCTCGCTTTTCATAAGCTGAACAATCACCAATCAAATGCTGCACAACATCCGGTTGAATAATTTATTTATATAAACAGTATATCCGTGTTTACAAGTATATGCTGCTAAAAAATATACCTTGCGAACTATGCCCTAAATATTCAAGTCAGAACACGCCCACCTGTTTGTGGCCAACAAGGTAAATAAGTTAAAAGTAAAACAACGTTATTATCGCTACCTATACGATACCATGCAAATATTTTTCGACATTAGTAATTGATATACACAATTTTTGCGTTTATTGTATATACCAGATTATTACGTACAGGCAACTAGTCGGTTATTTGTTTTAAATATTTTTAAGCATTTTTGACAACTGTCCCAAAGTGTCACTTCAGTAACAATTCATGGGTTGTTTTCCTTCAATCCAATAACAGTTTCATCGTTCCTTAGACATTTCCCGGTACCAAACATAAAATGTGTAATTTTTACGGAACAGCTGCATTCAACCCGGCTGATATCTTTCTTTGACTTCTAAACTGCTCCAAGTCATTGTTTGTTTTAAAGGGACCGTCAACCGCGTTTGACGAAAAAAGAAAAGTTCTAAAATACCGTATTTTTTACAATTATTAGTTTATATTGATTAAAATATCACGACTGGTATAATTTTGGGTGGGCGTGGTTGTCCACTATCTCCTCCTACACTATTACCGGTAGTACTAGAACCTTGAAACTTAAACACATGGTAGCTATGAGCATATGTGCGACGGTGTACTATTTGACATTTTAATCTGACCCCTGGGTCAAAAGTTATTATCACGTGCGTCGCAAGTTGTTAGTAAAATGAGTTGTTTTTACCCATTTTAAAGTTTTGGGTGGGCGTGGTTCTCCACTATCTCCTCCTACAATATTAACACTAGATCCTTAAAACTTACACACATGCTAGATATTAGCATATGAGCGACGGTGCACTATTTGGAATTTTGATCTGACCCCTGGGTCAAAGGTTATTATCATGTGCGTCGCATGTTGTTAGTAAAATGAGTTTATTTTACCCATTTTTTACCCATAATTTTTGACCCAGGGGTCAGATCAAAATTCCGTCGCCGTCACCGTCGCACATATGCTCATAGCTAACATGTGTGTAAGTTTCAAGGTTCTAGTGCTAATAGAGTAGGAGAAGATAGTGGCCGAACGGACGGACAGAAAAGCGGAGATCAATACAATATCCACACGCTTTTAAAAGCGTGGGGATAATAAATTAAACTCAACAATGCTCCGAAAAATAGAATAACGACTATCAACAGAGGTGTAAAAGTCATTTTCGTTTTGCGTTAAGAATGAGTGTAGCGGTTGAATATTGCTTCTTTATATAGACGTATAATTCATTCATATCCGGTTGAAAATCAGTATTTATGACATTTTGTTTTGTGCGTACATACAACTTAGTCGTACGAAGCGGACGATTCATTATTTGAACGTTAAAACGTACAAACCCTAATCCGATCTAGAACACCGATACAACTATTATGGGGGATATAACCTATAAAGATAAATCTGTATAAGGCATTGACATCTCACACAAACTCATTACATAAAGTTCACGAGATTGGCTGATAAACCACCAATCAATTCTGTTCTTCATCCGATTGAATAATTTATGAATTCAAATTAACATTTTATCCCTGTTTAAAATTGTTGTTTGTGTTGTAAAAAGATATCAACCGAGCGAACCACGCCAATAAACATAAATGTCAGCGTCCGCGCGAATCTGTCATTGCTAGACTTAACTCATGTGTTAATTGTATATATCAGATAACATACAGGCCATGAATAGGTTATTTTTTAATTTTTAATTTTTATCCTTTGAAATAAATGCTTCATTTCAATAACAGCCCATACGTTGTTTTTCTTTCAATGCTTTATACAAGTCAAACGAATCATTAGACTTTTCGCGGTAAAAGCAAACAATCTGTAATCGTTACTGAGCATTTCCTTTCCTGAGGCGAAATGTAATAAATAAATTGTTGTTCGTTTTCGTGTCCAATCCAGATAATCAATTTAAAACGTTTGTTTTTTTTCGACACGTCTTCCACCAGTTGTTAGTTTATATGCATGACAGAATCCACGCACAGTTGCTTGCCGCAAGCAATACTTGTAATGCAGTATGCATGTAAAAAATACCATAACATATGAGTGACGAATTATTGTTTTTAAAGCTAGCACATATTTTTTATTAGTTTGCCGTAGAGGTATGACTTTTTTATTGGGTCAATACATATAAATAAAACAAATATTTTGGTCACAAAATTCAATTAATTAGGTAACACAAAACTCATCTTAATATTAATAAAAAAGTTTTGCAGATACAATTAATCCCTTTTCAATCTTCATGTCATTTAACTTATTCAGCTGTGAAATTTTGAGCAAGTTTACAACTCTGTTGATTATGGTAAAATTGTCACTACAATTTTATTGCGATATATATTTTATGGTTGAAAACAAATCCTCTGACAAATAGTCACAATTCTGCCTTTTTTGGTCGCATACAAAATTACTGCCTCAACGATCAACCATACTGGAATGTTAAATTTAAGCGAAATACAAGTAGTACATACAACGGGTTTGATCCTAAAAAAATAAGAGGGTGTATATTATATAAGTGAAAAATAAATAATTAAAAAGGGTCATAATTTGTAAGCGGAAAAGTGAAAAAGGCTGAGTACACATAAATTTCACGCCCGGTAAACCAACGTATGATTTCCAAATAGGGATGCGCTAAAAATCATAAGTTGTCTTTACGGAGATACATAAATTGAAAGGACAACTGCCAAAATGGAGCTTAAAAAGTGAAGTCGTTTTGATTGTTCACATATATGCTCTACTTGGAGAGCATTTCTTCCAAAAAGCTCAACGCTTTTCGACAATATACACATTATTTATGGCAACTTTGAACTTAATTTAGAATATTCTTTAGGATCCGTCCCGAAATCGTTTTCCTATTGCTTACCTAGAAAGACAATTTGTGTAGCATTTCGCATTTTCATCTTAATTCTTACTCGTAACAGTCGGATATTGTACGCATTGTGTCATATTTCAATAGTTAACATTGCCGGCGACATCCGAATCTTATTCTTTGTCGCAAATTGTTTTATAACGGCCACAATTCACCAAAATCTAATAGAGATACGTAGGCGGTATTGGGTGGGTGGATGGGTGGTTGGGGGATTGGGTTACATTGACAGCAAGAACTATGTGCACCAAGAAATGACGGCTATTAGGTCTACTTATATATTCTGATACTCTCAGTGATGGTGGCACAATTATTTTTATTGCTGGCATTATGTTGTGATGGGTTGATATTTCAGTCATACTTTCTTGCTTTAATACTGATTAACCATACATGAACTAAATTTAAGCACTTTGTGTCAGGGGGGGGGGGGGGGGGGTCATTGCTTTGATACTGACAGGCAGTCCAAAGAAAAGCCATTTTTATTTTCTAGATTTCACCAGCCGCTCAAAGGCGGCTCCCGTTATGCTAACAGAATCAATGACGTGTTGACTTCCAAACGGAATGAAAGTGGCTCACAACAAGGCAACTGATTTGTAAATGAACATGTTTTTCCATTCAAAATGCTACAATTACATAGTTAAATGTTATGTAATTTCTTATTATCTGAATAAACAGATTCTGCAGTAATATATTTCATTTGCTATTTGTCGCATGCTGCTTGAAACAAACTTGTGTGAAGCTCCGATCGGTCAGTCATCTTTGTAAAATCTCGAAATTTGTCCGAGTTGAGTTCAGAAAATACAAAAAGGAAGAGCCATTCATTTGTATTTAAATATATTAAACTAACAGTAACAGCAAAACGTAAAATGCATCTTAAAAGAAAAAACAGTAGTCATGCTGAACCAACAAAGTATTTCTTTTGTAATTGGCTCTGCCACATTTGGTACATCAATACGTGTTTAAAATCTTTTTTATAAGATTTATTATTTCTGTATGTCAATGCCATTATCAATTCATTACCTAGCGAAAAATATTATGAATATTTGATATTTTAGAGATTAAGCGCATTTTCACCATATTTGTAAAAAAACAACACTTACTACATAACTGCATTAAAAATTATTAGCCTATTAATTTTAATAACTTGGCCGAGCCTTATTTGTATGGGCTTCTATTATGCGTTAAGAAGTTACAATCCTGAGCAATATTGTCACATACATGCTCTTTTTGAGAAGAATTTTCACACAGATGCTCTGCATGAGCAATACAATTATTCCAAGATTTATTTAGTAATTAGTAATTATGAAACAATGGTCTAACTTAGCAATATAATCATCACAAGTTTAAGTGCAACACAAATACTTAATGCTCAATCAATTCGAAGGTTAACACAAATGTACATAAAAAAAGGGCCATGATGGCCCCATATAACTCAACAAATCCATAACAAACTTTGTTGTTCAGGAGATGTCATTTGAAAAATATCGCAAAGCAATTTTTACTCTTGTAACCTGCTTTAGCAATGGACGATCAGAACGACT